>NC_068937.1:106226407-106341407 GCF_016801865.2 Culex pipiens pallens | reverse complement strand
GGAAGACACTTTTGATTGGTACTACCAATGTGGCCGACAGCTATAAAATCAACTTCGTTTCGTTTTTTTTTTTTTTTTTTTTTTTTTTTGTAAGGTCAAAAGATGTAAATTCGAGAATCATTAATTTGAATGAACAACAGATAAAATTGAAATTAAATCCTTAATTCTCATAAAAGTTATGGAAAAAAAATAAAATTTAGCAAAACAAAAGCAGATCCTTTAAAAAGGTGCGAAATATTTCGCCTCAACTCGTTACGCCGAATGAAAAATGACAGAAAACGAATTGTGACGAATAAAACAGCAGTTAAAAAAACTTAAAAAAAAATCTTGCTTGTGTATTTTTTTCTCACACGTGACTAGTTCTTTGGACTGTTATAAAATGATTTTATATTTTTTTGAGAATTTGCATTCTTTTCAACATGACCAGTTCTTTGAAAATAAAAAGATGGTTTTATAATTTTCTGGGAGTTTTTCCATTATTAAGGGGTTACATACATGTAAATTGGCAGAAATGTCAGAGGTTGTTTTGAGCACACACTTAAACATTTTTTCAAATCTGTTTTCAAGGCATTAAAACATGCATTTTCATCTTTTAACATAACAAATTTGAAGATATTCGGTAGTATCATTGCCGAGATATAGCTATTTGAAGTTAGCCGTTTCAAAAAATGGGTGCCAAGATATCTCAACACTGTTTAAACCAAATCGGCTCAAAATTTTGGTAAAGCTTCATTAAACCGGTCCCGTGTGCATGACGAAGGCCGATTTTCAAAAAGTTCATTTGAAAAAAAAGATAAAAATAATTTTAAGTTTTTCATATAAAAAATCGCCAGTTTTTGATTTTTGTATTTTTATTAAATACAAAATTTCAAAATCGGGCTTCATCATGCACACGGGATATGTCTTGCGAGTCTTCACCCCAAATTTCAGCCAATTTGGTCCATCCCATCTCGAGATAAGTTGGTTTCAGAAAAAAAAAGAATTTTATATTGTTTCAAACATGCGCCAGGTTTTGAAAATTAATTGTTAAAAAATAATTGATGAGTCATTGCATTTTTCAAACAGCCCAGTTTTTTTAAATAAGTTGGTTTTTCAAAACAAATTTCTGTAGTATTTGCTTCCTTTCGAAACAAGGCAGTTATTTGAAAACAAAAAGGTTTTTAAATTTCTTCAAGTTTTCGCATTCTTTCAAACATGAACTGTTCTAAGAATAAATTAAAGAGTTAGATTTTAATACATTTAAGTAAGTTTTTTCATTTTTGATGCCTTAAAAACTATTTTGAAATATTTTTATGAGTTATTGCGTTCTATAAAATATGATTAGTTCTTGAAAAACATTTAGAAAGATTTTTTTTCTGAAAATTCATTTTCATGTCTTTAGAAGATATGAGCCAATATCATATTTAAAATTTCAAATTAGTTATTAATTGTAGCGCGTGAACATTGATACAGTCATCAAAATAATCCTGTAAATCTACAAAAATATAAATTATTTTTTTTATTTTTTGGTCCACATGAAGAAATGTCGTTTTGTGTTTTAAAAATTCGAAAAGTAAATTAAATTTTCCATAAAATTAGATGTCTCTCGAATTTTTACCTTTTTTTAATATTTTACCTCAAACATGAAAATGGTGAACTTTATCAAAAAAATTATATTTTTTCGATTTTTTTTAATGAATGTCTCCGTTACCGGATTTTGCACTTAAACGAACATATTTTCTCGTCTATGTATTTTTAATTACGTAACGCAGACATTGGGGGATGATCATCGAAAAGAACAAAGTGAAAAAATGCGAAGTTATATAGAACTACTTTATAATTAACACGGAGCGTTTGGTACGGTTTGTCCACGTATCCTTCCGTCAAAAAAAAAAGCACCCTTCCTCTCCTGTTGATTCTTTGGCATTTAGGTCCGTTCTAAGAATCTTTCTTATGCGGTTAGTAAAACGCAGTAGACTTGGCCATTTCGGGGGTTCTTGAAAAAACCGCAATCATTGAAAATAATGACTTGAAAAAAATTAGGCGTAATCTAACAACAAGTTCTTCCGAGATGCTTTCTTCGGACACGCTGCGATCGATTAGCTTGTATTAGGTTTGATGTATTGAAGACTTCATAAAACCATTCAGTGAATTACTCCCTCATTGAATGCCTTCACACGCACCCTCTCACAAAACAGTCAGTAACAAGCCACCCCCAACATCACCAAAACCACCACCACTCGGCCCCAAGGCGTTTGGGCACCGGCTGGAATTACTGAAAAGCAAATATAATTGCAGAATCACACAGACGTCAGAAAAACAAAATCCTTGCGTCCCTGCTCCCTCCGTCCCAACATCCTTTGCCAAGAATTTTTCTCCTGAGGGAGATTTTCCTAGTTTTTTCTCGCAAAGCCATAGCCCCAATGTTACTTGGTAGCGTTTTTTTCATTGGAAACACCAACCTAAAGTCAGCTTCTCTGCGGGGAAGAGGGGGGTGGGTATTTTCCCTAAGCAAACATTTCAGTTGCCGCAGAATTCCCCCCACCCCTTTTCCTTTTTTTATGGACCACCCGGAAATCTTTGGAGAAGTACCCATTTCTTCTTTACGTATTTCTCTTCATCTTGTTTCACCTTCCTGCGTGGATGGTCTCTAATTACACAAATTACTTCCACTGCAGCAGGCCCCTCCCCTTCCTCCTGAATCGCAGGGAAAGCGAGCAAATTTTCCACGCTTCGCGTTAAGCATTTTCCCATTACCGTGTCTCTTCGCATTTTTCCGGTGCCACGTGGGATGAGGAGGGTGGCACGACGCCGACGCACTTTTTTCCGGCACGCTTTTTTTTTGTTCGTTTTTACTTCTGCGGGGCGGGCGGGTGGCCAAATAAATGAAAAGTTGCTGTGCCAATTCAGCGGGTCCCGGAGATTTCTGGATTTGATAGAATTAAATTGGAAAAACATTAACATGCGAACGGAAGAAGACTAGTGACAGGGGGGGGGGGGGGGGCAAGTCGCATTCGTTTTGTCTAATTTTACTTTGCTTAGTAAAAGCTGAATGGAGGGGTGCTTGGTAAGAGAAGAGATGAATGAATGAATTAAAGGGGAGCATTGCACAACTTAAGCAAGTGTATGAGTGGTAAATTACCGTCAACAGGGGTCAATCGGGACTGCAGTTTGAATAGGGTCAGTACGTTTTAGAGCACTTAAAAGCTTCAAATTTGGAAATGAATGTGAGCAATTCTCTGAGATTTCGGTTATTCGTATTTTTTGTATTTTTTAATCCGACTGAAACTTTTTTGGTGCCTTCGGTATGCCCAAAGAAGCCATTTTGCATCATTAGTTTGTCCATATAATTTTCCGTACAAATTTGGCAGCTGTCCATACAAAAATGATATATGAAAATTCAAAAATCTGTATATTTTGAAGGAATTTTTTGATCGATTAGGTGTCTTAGGCAAAGTTGTAGGTATTTATAAGGACTACACTGAAAAAAAATAAACTCGGTAAAAATAGTTTTGGTGGTTTTTAATTTAACTTTGTTTTTACTTTTTGCAAAAAGGCCGTTGCAAATATTTTTCAAAGTTTATGTCGCCCCCCCTCCCCTCCCCCCTTTTCAAAGTTGGCCTGAATAATCAGAGGGCAAAAAAAATATTTTTTCGAAAAACTTCAAAATGTTAATGAAAATTAAAGTTTAATCATCTGAAAACCAGTTAAAATGCATTTTTCCGCGTTTATAATCATACTTAGCATGTTTGAACTCCTTTGAAAACAATTTGAATTTTCATGAAATACCGTCCCACGATTTTTTTTTTTTGCAACAAAAAAAATCCGTCAATACCTCGATATTTTTAAAACTAATGATTGGAAAGCAACTGTACGCCTGTAAAATGCATTTTAAAACACTTTTTTCATCCAAATGTTGAAACCTAGGCTTGTAATTTAAATTTTTATATTTTTTTATTTTTTTGCCCCCTCCCCCCCCTCCTCGACTTTGGTCAGAGCCGAGGGACATAAACATCAAAAAATATTTGCAACGGCCTAAAACACTTTTTTAAATTTCTGATATGTTTTAGGGGAAATCAAATGCTAATTTTTCAAAAAATTCCAGAATAAGCAAAAATTACAGACCGAGTTATGAATTTTGGAATCAATACAGATGTTTACAAATTCAATTGAAAAAAATTATTTGTCGCGAAAAGGGCTAAACGTTCAATATTAAGCCCTGTTGCAATGTTAGTCTTGATAAAGTCTTGATAAAAAAAATTAAATCTTGAAAAGATAGGAAAATTCCACAAATGTTTTATATTTAAACATTGAAAATCGGACCATTAGTTGCTAAAATATCGACATTAGAAAATGGTGGGTGGTTTGGGTGAGATATTCCTTCAAAAAGATACAGATTTTTGAATTTTCTTATTGGTTATTCCATCTGAAGCGGAACAGCATTTGAAAATTACCCTCTCCGATCCTGCTCAAATTTGGCAGTGCTGTTGATACTATCAAAACATGCAAGAATCCTCAATTTCATCCAAATCGGATCACCCCCTCCATTTTTGTACCTCCCCAAAAAATCGACTTTTTGGCGATTTTTGAGCGAAACCCCTATTTTGAAACGGCGATAGCTCAGGAACCACAAATCTTAGCAGGTCGGTCTTAAACTCCATTTTGAAGGAAATTGGATGTAAAATCCATTTCCGAGATCAAAATTTTGATTAATTATTTTTTCTACCTGTGCAATACAGCAATTGAAAACTTTAAATGGCCGTATCTCAAAACACCCCAACTTATTTTTTTTTTAATTTGACCTCACCATCGTGTTCTCCCGCCAATTTTACATAAGAATCACTTATCGATAGAAAGGAATATGTTTCGTTCCAGAGATATCGAATTTTAATGTTTTGAGAATTTGAGATTCCTTACAATAGCTTCATTTGCCGCATCTGCAGGAGCGCTGTTCAATAACTACCTGGTCATTCATTGGAATAAGATTTCATATTAAATAATCTTTAGCAAATTGCGCAAAATTAACTATATAACACTGAAGGCAACTGGAGTTAAATCGCAAAAGTTTATCAGCTTAACAAAATTAGATGAATTTCTGTGCTAACCCACAGGATAGAGCAATAACGACACACAGTACAGGGCAGAATTGGATTCCGATGGAGCGAGCAGAGAAATGTAAGTCTGGAGTTTTTTTTTTCGATGGCTTTTTGGTTGTATTTCACAAAAAAAAAACACTTTGCAGAACGAGGATTGAACCACCAACTTCTTGGTAATTGATCCGACATGCTACCATCGCGCCATGGACGCTTGATGAAAAGTGAGTGAAAGAGCACCAACATATGCTTCTCTTTGGAGTGTTGCTCGGGGACGGGCCAGCATTATATGTGTTGGTGAGAACTGCAGATCGTTGAAATTTTTACACGCGGGCAAAAATGATCTACGGGCCTGCTGCAATTTTTTTTTATAAAATGTGACATTTACTGCAGCAAATCCACTGTTGCAGATTTTGAGATATATTTTTCCTTTGGGTGTACATCTGGTCTAACCGAAACCACTAAAAATATCAAAATATTAGGCTGCATTATTGCTTAAACTGCTATCCCAATTCGCCCCATGTGTCCCGATTCACCCCAGATGACGGTACGCTAAAACTTTAAATATATAAGAACCATTTCCCATCGGAAATGATTGTTTTCAAAAAATGTCAAAACCAATCTGAAAAAATGGATCATTTTAAAACCTGCTTCCGCAGTTCAGGATCAGGATCATATTTGACTCAGAATAAAAAAACGCTTGGTTATTTCCAGGAATGAATTATTCCACCAAATGCTCCAAAAACTCAACTCATTATTTTTTCTACATTATCCATAGACTGATTTTCCTAAACCAAAAGTCATCACATTATATAGATGAATGAGGTTATTTTAATGTGGGAGGATCAAGTATTAACCTATTTCTTTACAAAGGTTGAATTGAAGCGAGTTATGAACTTCGTTAGTGTGAAAGATTCTGGTTGTTTTAAAGGTCTTTCATCGCTCAAAACCGTTTAAATTGCTAGTCTCCTCAAATGCCAATTCCATTGTAATCCAGACAGAAAACAATAGCAACTTTCCCCGTAACAAAAAAAAAACCGGCCATCACATGTCCCCAAGCCCATCCCCTTTGATGACCGGACAAATGTGCCAGGTCAAACGGCCAAGTCCGTTCACCGCTCAACCAGTTGATTGAATTTCACTCCGCCTCTTTCTCTCTGTCTCAAGTTACACAAAAGCTCACCCCGAAGAAAGAAGGGAAGAAAAAAAAAATCAATTTCGATCCAAAACCCTTTCCCGCTCTCGTAAGACCTGCGAACTCTCTTCGCTTGATTACAATCCACTTCTATCAAATCCGTACCAAAACGGGTCGGTTGGTTGGTTGGTTGGATAATCCCGGCTGCCAGAAACCTCTTTATCTTTGCTGACTTGGTTGAGTTTGTCACACGCGAGCGTCATATCGGGAGTTCGGTTCAACAGGTAGGAAGCCCTCCCCGGGTCACGTGGCAGGGTTTGAACCTCAGCAGTGCATCATCGTCGATTCCGGTCGCCCTCTTCGCCACCCGCCCACATGACAACTTCATCAGATCCGTTCAGAAATTTCCCAGTAACTAGTGAATAACTATGGTGAAAGCCGGCTCGTTGGTTCGTTCGAGCATGAAAAGAGGAGCTTTTCGAGCGAGAGAAGATGCTTCCCCCGGTGCACGCTTTTGATGTTTTCTGCCGGGTAATACTTTGACGATCGAGCGGGACGAGGGGAGGTTATTCCTCCAATATCCACGCGATTTCCAGCGAAGAAGAAATATCGGGTGGCAAATCGACTGAATGGGTGTGCGGAAAAAGTATTTGAGATTCCAAGTGTGACAGTAGAGGGATGCAGTGAACAGAGATCGCAGCAGCTGGGCGGAAATAATCATCGAGATAATCTCAGTGATGAGTTGCGATGCGGACGTTATGGCCGGGAAGAGGCTGGGGAATGTGACGACGAGAGAGAACATTTCTTCTGGATGAGTTGGAATGGAAAGTATTTAGCGTTTCATGAATCAGGTTGATGGAGCGAAAATTCGATGATGTAAAGTATGCGGATTATTGCTTCGAGTCATGATATCAATTCACGATCTGATGCATTTCAAAGACTGTTGTTTGCAACTTTGCAGAGCAACTGTTGAGTCAAACTATACCAAGTCATTGAAATCAGTAAAAGAAATTCAATCTCTCTTTGATTCTAAGGGTAAATTATGTTCATTGTTCTCTAATCTGAAATTAGATTTCAATATCTCACAACCATGAGCAATGGTAAAAAAAGGTGCAGGTGGTTATGTTACACATGACCAATATGACAAAGAACTTTGCAAAAAATGTCATAAAAATAAGTCATTTTTATTGAATATGATTGAGATGAAAACAAACATAAATTTGAATAATTTATTCGTTCAATTTATCTTCAAGTTTCGTATCAAAAACCATAAAGTTTGATAAACATATGTAACATTCGTGAGGAAGCGTCCACTCCAGGTTGTGCCCACCCAAGCAGCACACTTTGTCAGATAAACGTATTTCCTAACTGGTTGTATAACCAATCCGCCTCGTTGTCACAACTTGTTCTACAACTCCTGTGAACTGGAAAAAGCGCACTTTTTTCTGTTGTATAACTTGCCAGAAAAAGATGCAAGTTATCAGAGTAAGTTGTACAAATGTATTTGACAACACTGTGCCACTAACAAGAGATTCAACGAAAAAAAGGGGCGTGGTTTACGGCTGTGCTGTCAAATCAAAGCGCACACTGGAAAGGAAAGTTAGATTGAAAACAGCTATCTAACCGTCGACTAACTTACATGTAAACAAACGTTTCTTATTAGAATTTTAGTCAACGACGAAGCTAATTAAAAAAGTACGCTTGTTTCTGCAAGATTCTTTTAAAATAATTCGAAATTGAATTAAAAAAAAAGAAAAACAATCATGGCGCGCATGTGATTAGTATGAAATTCCCTGCATGGAGAACTTTTAAATTTTCCTTTTTTGATGAACTTCCTCTGTCCCAAGATTCGATCCGATGACTTCGACGATTTGTTGTTATCTCCACGGCAGGTCCAGGCGCGCTTCCACATCTCTCCACGGGGCTTCATAGTAAACAAGCTGGCCCAAGCGTCAATAAGAAGGCTGCTGTCTGGTTTGTTAGCTAAAGAACTTAATTCCAACGAAGGCTGTCATTGGAATTGAAGTTATATAAGTTTGTTTCAAATCAGTTTTTATAACTCCACTATATAACTTTGTTACAACAAACCGTTTCAACTGTCATTTCGATTACCGTACCACGGAGTAATATTGAAAATCGGTATGATTTTGATTTGTTGTTTTCTCTATCATAAACTCTATAAGCTGATAATTTTTGTAGCTTTTACCAGCGATATGTTCACAAATGAATCGGTCAACAATCAAAACTATTGCAATCTTCAATACATACACATTTTTGAAACTCTAAATTCCTCATGTACAAATTTACACCACCTAACAACACGCATTGTCAAGTTGAATATGTATGTTGAGCATCAGTTATATAATCTATTCTCTGATAACATTTGTGTAACAAAGCGAGAAAACCTAAGGTTATTCATAGAATGGTTGGCCGCGCCCATTTTTTAGAAGATGCCGTCACAAGACAATGTTAGATAAGCAGTGAAACAAACAGTGCAACATTGTTTTTATTCAACAAACTGTTTTCGAGTAAAACATTGCAGATGAGGAAACAGCATCTTGGCATATCAGCATTTTGACGTTCAATTACAGCTCATAAAAAGTGTTTTCGAGTGAAATAAAGTGATAAATAGCTCAATAGGAAGTGAGCAAGTAAGTTTCTATCAAAAGTGTTCCAAAATAAATTGTTTTAATAGTGAAAATCAGCAAATTGGATGGAGTTAGGAGCGAGTGCATATTGCCTATGTTGTGTGTAAAAGTTGGAAAAGAGTGAAGTTGACTGTGTTTTAACACTTGTGTAACACACATCTCATGAGTTACATAAGTCAGTTATACAAGTAGTGAAACAAACTGATATGTAACTAACGTTGACATTTTTTCTCGTATGTTCATCCAAAACAGCTGTCTAACTATTATTCAACAGTCGACAAGTTATGAGTGCTACTTGGGCAATACTGTCAAAATGGCCGTTTTCATTACCAGTATCAAAATCCAAGAAGTTTGATACCAAAATTGGCCAGCCTCGTTTGGACTTCCATCGGAACACCCCTGAGGGATCTGGCCACTCCGGGTCTTGTGGCCAGAATATTCCGGTGGCTCTCAATTGTTCCTTCTGGGCCTCCAGGCCATCTGCTTCCAGATCCAGGTTGTTGTTTACTCCTCGGCGTCCAGCGATAGAATGATTTCCCTGGGCTGATCGAGCGGGGTTATATTGGCTCAGAATGGGCCCCGCATTTTTGCGCCGGTTATCCCAAACCTCATCATTCGCTTTTTGTTTCAACTGTGTGGAAAGTCCATATAATTTTCCATACAAATTTGGCAGCTGTCCATACAAAAATGATACGTGAAAATTCAAAAATCTGTATCTTTTGAAGGAATTTTTTGATCGATTTGGTAACTTCGGCAAAGTTGTAGGTATGGATAAGGACTACACAGAAAAAAATATACACGGCAAAAAAAATGGGTGGTTTTTAATTTCACTTTTTGTCACTAAAACTTGATTTGCAAAAAAAAAATATTTTCTGATATGTTTTAGGGGACATCAAATGCCAACTTTTCAGAAATTTCCAAAATGGGCAAAAAATATTTGACCGAGTTATGAATTTTTGAATGAAAACTGATTTTAAAAAAAATTATTGATCGCAAAAAATTACCAACTTCATTTTTCGATGTAAAATCGAATTTGCAATCAAAAAGTACTTTAGTGAAATTTTGATTAAGTGCACCGTTTTTAAGTTAAAGCCGTTTTTAGGTAATTTTTTTTAATAGTCGCAGTTATTCATTTTTTTAAAATTAGTGCCCATATTTGCCCACCTTTGAAAAAAATATTTTTGAAAAGCTGGGAAAATTCTCTATATTTTGCTTTGTTGAACTTTGTTGATACAACCCTTAGTTGCTGAGAAATTGCCATACAAAGATTTAAAAATAGGAATGTCGAATGTCGATATCTCAGCAACTAATGGTATTTACCGATAATTTATCGAAAACAATATTTTTAATATTTTTAAATCAAGACTCTCATTTCAAAAGGGCGTAATGATAAATAGATGTATCTTGCGAGTTTTTTTTATCTAGAGTAATTAAATAAATTGAGTAATGGGTAATTCTCTACCAACTCACACGAAATCGGGAAAAGTTGCCCCGACCCCTCTTCGATTTGCGTGAAACTTTGTCCTAAGGGGTAACTTTTGTCCCTGATCACGAATCCGAGGTCCGTTTTTTGATATCTCGTGACGGAGGGGCGGTACGACCCCTTCCATTTTTGAACATGCGAAAAAGAGGTGTTTTCAATAATTTGCAGCCTGAAACGGTGATGAGATAGAAATTTGGTGTCAAAGGGACTTTTACGTAAAATTAGACGCCCGATTTGATGGCGTACTCATCGTATTTTTCATCGAAAAAAACACTTAAAAAGTTTTAAAAATTCTCCCATTTTCCGTTACTCGACTGTAAATTTTTTTGGAACATGTCATTTTATGCGAAATTTAATGTTCTTTTCGAATCTACATTGACCCAGAAGGGTCATTTTTTCATTAAGAACAAAATTTTTCCTTTTAAAATTTCGTATTTTTTCTAACTTGAAATTTTGATTAAGTGCACCGTTTTTAAGTTAAAGCCGTTTTTAGGTAACTAATTTTGAATAGTCGCAGTTATTCATTTTTTAAAATTGGTGCCCATATTTGCCCTCCTATGAAAAAAATATTTTTGAAAAGCTGGGAAAATTCTCTACATTTTGCTTTGTTGAACTTTGTTGATACAACCCTTAGTTGCTGAGAAATTGCCATACAAAGATTTAAAAATAGGAATGTCGAATGTCGATATCTCAGCAACTAATGGTATTTACCGATAATTTATCGAAAACAATATTTTTAATATTTTTAAATCAAGACTCTCATTTCAAAAGGGCGTAATGATAAATAGATGTATCTTGCGAGTTTTTTTTATCTAGAGTAATTAAATAAATTGAGTAATGGGTAATTCTCTACCAACTCACACGAAATCGGGAAAAGTTGCCCCGACCCCTCTTCGATTTGCGTGAAACTTTGTCCTAAGGGGTAACTTTTGTCCCTGATCACGAATCCGAGGTCCGTTTTTTGATATCTCGTGACGGAGGGGCGGTACGACCCCTTCCATTTTTGAACATCCGAAAAAGAGGTGTTTTCAATAATTTGCAGCCTGAAACGGTGATGAGATAGAAATTTGGTGTCAAAGGGACTTTTACGTAAAATTAGACGCCCGATTTGATGGCGTACTCATCGTATTCTTCATCGAAAAAAACACTTAAAAAGTTTTAAAAATTCTCCCATTTTCCGTTACTCGACTGTAAATTTTTTTGGAACATGTCATTTTATGCGAAATTTAATGTTCTTTTCGAATCTACATTGACCCAGAAGGGTCATTTTTTCATTAAGAACAAAATTTTTCCTTTTAAAATTTCGTATTTTTTCTAACTTTGCAGGGTTATTTTTTAGAGTGTAACAATATTCTACAAAGTTGTAGAGCAGTTACAATTACAAAAATTTTGATATATAGACATAAGGGGTTTGCTTATAAACATCACGAGTTATCGCGATTTTACGAAAAAAAGTTTTGAAAAAGTTGGTCGTCATCGATCATGGCCGTTCATGGTCACAGACACGGACGACGAAACAAAGAGAAACGCAAAAAGTAACATTTTCAAAACTTTTTTTCGTAAAATCGCGATTACTCGTGATTTTTATTAGCAAACCCTTTTGTCTATATATCAAAAGTTTTGTAATTGTCTGCTCTACAACTTTGTAGAACATTGTTACACTCTAAAAAATAACCCTGCAAAGTTAGAAAAAACATGAAATTTTAAAATGAAAATTTTTGTTCTAAATGAAAAAATGACCCTTCTGGGTCAATGTAGATTCGAAAAGTACATTAAATTTCCCATAAAATGACATGTTCCAATTTTTTTTTACAGTCGAGTAACGGAAAATGGGAGAATTTTTAAAACTTTTTTAGTGTTTTTTTCGATGAAAAATACGTTTTTTTCGGAATTCTGAGTACGCCATCAAATCGGGCGTCTAATTTTACATAAAAGTCCCTTTGACACCAAATTTCTATCTCATCACCGTTTCAGGCTGCAAGTTATTGAAAAACACCTCTTTTTTCGCATGTTCAAAAATGGAAGGGGTCGTACCGCCCCTCCGTCACGAGATATCAAAAAACGGACCTCGGATTCGTGATCAGGGACAAAAGTTACCCCTTAGGACAATGTTTCACGCAAATCGAAGAGGGGTCGGGGCAACTTTTCCCGATTTCGTGTGAGTTGGTAGAGAATTACCCTAATACAACTTTTGTTGGTTAAGAATGTACCTTTTGCCATTTGAATATCTCTTTTATAGCTTAAGAAATAAGCATAAGAAAATAAAATTAAATGAGAAAACTTGTTTTTTTTATTACAGAGCAAATTAGTATCTTTATGGTTTTTCAAATTGTATCAATCAAGAGTAGTTTTTTATAATCATTTAATTTGTTTTTTTAACTTCAAATTATATAACTTCAAATTTAATAATTTTTATCTGTAGTATAATGATTTACAAAAAAAATCTTTACTTGTAATAAGATCGATTATTCACATAATTTGTACACACTTTGTTCATTGTGCTTCAACAAACAAATAAAATAGTAGTTTATGCAACAAGTTGCAAAAAGAAGATTTTTTCAGCACGAGTCGTACATTTATCCAACGAGGTTCACCGAGTTGGATAAATACGACGAGTGCTGAAAAAATCAAGTTTTGTAACGAGTTCCATACAAAATTTTCTGCAATTCTGAAAAACACCCTTTGAGTGGAATTATAAGTCAAATGTTCATGTATTATATCAATTAACCGTTTGAATCAAAAAAATGTTTGAAAAGTATAACTTTTCGAAACAAGTGCTAAAAGTTCAACTTTTCAGCATCCATTTCAGTGCTGAAAAGTAGGACTTTTCAGCATTCATTTTGAAAAGTGTTACTATTCGATTCTGTTGTTTTTGGTTCAGAAAAGTAGGCTTTTTCATCGTTCAAAATCGATTTTTTTTTGCATCGAAGTCCGTCTAAAGGCGGGGTTGGGTTGTAGAGGGTTAACAATTTAATATGATAAGACGCCCCGCATAAAAAAGTACCATATAAAAACTTTTTTTCATATGGTAATTGAACTTTAAACTATATTGTTACTACCATTTCCAAAAATGTTTGACTACTATTTTAAAAATGGTATTTATATGGTTGGCATGAATTTTTACTATCTCACAAATGGTTTAACCATCTGGCATAAGGGTTGTTAGCAATGGTAACCTTAAAAAACTCAGTACTATTTTCGTCAAAAAACTGTTTGTTGTATGGTAAATAAATGGTTTAAGTACTATTTGGCAAAAAGTAACCTTAAATCAAACAGTTCACAAATAGTTTAATATAGTTAAATTTTAATGTTGGGAAATTGAAAAAACGATTTCACAAATAGTTACCATCTCTCAAAATGTCATTGTATGATCCAATATGGTAATCAAATGGTAATTTTTTATCCGGGGCGTAGGACAAGCATACGTGTATGGTAAATTCTTAATGGAAAAATACTTCAAACATATTTTGCACTTGCATAAAAATGCACGTTTGCATTTTTTCCTTGCACTGTAACTTGGATTTTGCCCGCAATTTTCTCTCGCACTTTTGACAACAAAAAATCGAAAAACTAGGCAACCAGGTTGTTGTTTGTTTTCACTGCCAGTCGCAGTTTCCACCAAACTGGACATTCGCACTTTAAAATTGCGATTGACAGCTGAAAAACAAGCAAGCACTTTGATATTTTTTTTAGGAAATTGAAATTTTCCAAAGGCAGTTTGACAAGTCGCAATAGTGCGATCGATAGCAATAATTAAGTGCGAAGTCCAAGTTAGTGGGAATTGCGCAATAAGAATCCAAGATTAAAAACATTCAAAAAAGAAAGCACTGATACATGACATAAGCTCATAAGTGCCTCATATATTTTCCGCAATTTTCTTCATTACACTCATAAAATCAAGTGAATTTTAATCAGCTCTTCCCCGACACCCCCAACCATAAATCTTTATGGCTCTATCGGAGGGCGTGTGCGACGGGATGACTGATTGTGGTGCAATTTTCCTGAACCAATTCTCATCTCAAAGTCACACCTGGGCGGAAATGGGCTCAGATGAAGAGGTAGGGTGAGGGTTTAAGTCGAGCGGTGGGTGTTGTCTCTCCGAGCAGCGGTACTTTTTAATTATCCCCGGCACCACTCTTGTTCACTTTTATAATCACAGAGCCGTGCCGTGGAGCTGGCTAGCTAGTCGTTGATACTGGCTAGGCACACAACGATGAGGGCGCCTCACTTTCCAGCACAGCCCTTGGACTTAACAACCTGCTCTATTTTGGTTCTTTTCTTTGTGCACACAGTGCTGGTCACGATTTTGAAGACCTCTTTTTATGATGTTTGCAGAATTTCTTCTCAGCAGTTAAAACTTAATTTTATTGTTTATAAATAATTCAAGCAAAAGCAGCGTACGCTAAAGTTGAATTGAGCCATTACTATTCTGAAACTGACTGTAAAATTTCAACTAACAATCCCACCAAAAAAAAACAGTACATCAAACGTTTGGTGTTCCGACACTTTTTATAACATCATTCCTGTGAAATAGGGAGAAATCACTCACGGTAAGAAAAATACCGCCAATCGGGAAACTTTGATTCAACCGCTGCGCGGTGGCTTGTCATAATTTAATGATTTAATAACCATCCTTTGGAATCCAGAGCACTTGCACAGTAGGTTGCCGGCAGGTTTTGCACTACTTCGCCTAGTACTGCTATCTTTACCGTCACTTGGTGGTGAACTTTAAACAAATAAGTTCTAGATGATAATTTACTTCTCAAAAATAGCTGAAAAATTATGTATTGTGATTAGAGCGTCCAATTTCCCGGGGTTACAAAATACCCGGAAAACGAGAATTTTTAAGAAAATCCCGGAAAATTTGAAATTTTTCAAAAATTGTTCTGATCCTGGTTTTGATTATTATTTTGCAACAAAAATGTATAGAAGAGCAAATAGGCAAAATAAGTGTGAGGATCAATTAATGCCTTGACTGCTAATAACAAAAATTCAAGCTTCAAAAATGTATAAATTTTCTAAATTTAAATACTTTCTTTCAATTCGTACAAAATATCAATAAAAAATTATGAGTATTTTTTTGTTGTTACGAAGTACGTATTTTATTTTTATCTTTCAAATCACACTGTTTGAACAGCCCGAGCAGACGGAAATAACTTGGGAATAACATTTTTTGATATTTGAAAATACTAGGCCAATAACATTTTATGTTATTTATAACAAGATTTGTTATTCGTCGTTATGATTTTTTTGTTATTGGATTGTTATTGTAATAACGAACTAATAACATTTTTAGTTATTCTTCGAACAAATCTTTGTTATTATTTTTTTGTTATTTTAACAACTAATCCGATCAACCCAATAACAGTTGGAGTTATTCTTCCATAACAAAAAATGTTATTCCAAAGTTGTTTTGGCTTTCAACCAATATCAGACCAATAACAAATTTTGTTATGATAACATAAACTGTTTTTAAACCCTCATGCAAAAATGGATTTTTCAGGAAGATTCCATAACACTTTCTGTTATTTTAACAGAATTTGTTATTGAAATGGCATGAATTTTGTTATTACCGTCTGCCCGGGAGTGAGTAAAATGAATCCATGCTCCAAAATCATAAAATTACTTTAAATTTGTCTCTGTGGCCAGTTTGACAAAATATGATAAAGAATAATATTGTTGATAAAGTTGAAATGAAAAAAAATTATGCAGAAAATATGTTTTTTTATGGCAATTTTTTTCCCAGAACAAATCTTAGAGGTTTGAGCTCATGAATAGATATTTGGGGCGACTTTTTGAAATATGTTTGCATTTGTTGAGCACTTTACATATAATTCGAAGTAGTTTTTTTTATTATTTTATAATGAATCAGCCTCATAAATAACTTCTTAAAAAATCATGACAAAAAAGTATTTTGTTGATTTCGTATTTAAACCTGTTGAGCTTTTGGTAGCTGTAGTACTCTAAAAAAATTCAACTAAAAACTGTAATATCTCGAACACTTTTAAACAAATTAACCTAATTCTTCTTGCACAACCCTCTTTGAGACATTTAATGACACCAATTCGGTTTTCATCTAATTTGGTCATGGTAAACTAACACGAAAATAACGATCTTGGTGGGAAGAGGTACCTTAGGCTTCATCCATAAAGTACGTCACGCTAAAATCAGCCAAAATTTACCCCCCCTCCCCCCCTTTGTCACGCTTTTCCTATACTTACAACACGCAATGTCACACTTGCTCAGACCCCCCCTCCCCCCCTAGAGCGTGACATACTTTATGGATGACGCCTTATTTTCAAATGAAAGAACAACCATTTTGGTTTAAAGAATTTACCAAAATTATAATAGTTTATTTTCATTCCATAATATCGAAAATTTCGTTGCCCCAAAAATAAACAAGACATATTCCCAGCTGTGAATGCTAGAAAAATAATATCAGCTGAAATGAACCAGAAATTTGCAGGCAAACTGATTAGTTTATTAAGAACGGTAAACTAAATTAAATAAATTTAATGGGGACCTTTCATTTTTATTTTTATTTTTGCAGATTTAGATTAAAAAACCCGATTTAATCCCACCTGGGGTGAGATAGAGCCTTTCTTACTAAAGATAACATCGACTTTGTTTATTTATTACGTCAGCACAAAAGAAAGTCTCATGATGAAAGCAAAGTATTATAAAAGATATGTTTTCCAAAAGAAATAAAAACGCAATTTTCACCAAAACAATGTTTTGTAATCAAACAAGCGTTTATGACAAATGCGATCATGCAAGCTTCCCATGCGCCAGTGAAAACGCACACCGCGGTTTTGGTTTACTAGCTTCGGTACGAGCCCTTTTGTGTGTTGGTATTTTGGTTCATCGTACCAGTGCACCAAGCCAAGCAAAACCGAGGTACAAGTGAACCGCGTGTGCCGCACGGTGCAGGGAAGCTAGCCATTCAGCTTCTACGAAATTGACAGAGTCAGAGATAGCTATTTTTAACAACCGCACCACTACACACTCAATCGCGAGAACCTTAGGTAGAAAGCCATTGGCGTCGCCAGCATTGAAAACTTTGAAAACGATTTAAACGATGAAAAGCTTAGAAAGCTCCTATTGAAATCCAATGAACCCTGTTAAATAAACTTACGACATCGCGAAAAAATTAAGTCTACATTTAGGCGATTTTAGGAGCACACGGAAAATAAATGGATTGTAGCCGGATGAATGTCCTATGTCACAAAAGTTTTTGCATAAACATTGGACAGTTTTGCAAAAACGGACAGGGCAAAAGAAATCGAAAAGCTACGATATCTTACATGTTGTAGGAAACATCGGTAGACAAGCTAGGGGAAATATACCCTTTCTAATCAAACACCTATCTTCGTCATATGGAGAGTTTGATGCTCGATTAAAGCTCAAAAAATACTATTTAGGCTCTAAACTTACCAGCAACAGCACCGCCTCGAGTAAGTACGCAAATGTATGCCACTTACTGGCCAAAAGATCAAATTTAATGCACTTTTGATCATAATTTCTATTTTGCGAGACCATTTCTCATCATTTTGGTGGCACACACATCCACACGCAAGATAAGAGGTTAACTGCTTAACAAAAGTCAATATCTTTTCACTTGCGCTAACGATTTCAAAGCGCTTAAGATATAAAATTGCTTCCAACTACCGGCAACATGTTCTTTTGACCGTTACTTAGTCACTCACTTGAAAAATAATCCCGAAACATGTAAATAATTAGCAAGCGCCATCAAAAAAACAAACGCGCTAAGTCTGTTGACGTTTCAATTTTGACCATCCATTCCAATCGAAGGCTGAAGAAAACCGAGCGAGAAGCGAAGGCAAATAAAGAACAAAGGGTGGCCACCAACACCACCAGCAGCGTTTGTGGTGTTGCCAGGAAACATTCTCTATAAATGCTACTTTTCGTGAGTGTTCGCTCAAAATTTAATCAATTTTGGCAGCACGAAGCAGACCCAAACGAGCGTTGGAAGAAAAAAAGAACTAAGCTGAAAATAGAAAAATGGGCGTGGCCCAATGCACACGACTGATTAGAATGCGTTTTTGAAATATTTTTTTAAAATGCTTGTAAAAGGAATAGCATAACTTTTAATAAAAGTAAAAATAAACAGAAATGTTCACGAAAAGTTGCTCTACTCGTTGGTGTACTTGGTTTTACTGAATTTCAAGGAACACTCCAGAATATCCAGCATCATTTAAACAATACCGCTAATTAGGCTTAAAATGGGTTTATTTCCCCTACTGCAGAACGAGTATAAGTCGAGCCACAAAATATATGCGCCAGCATTCTCGCGCCAGTATTCGAAGCTCAACTTGACAACTTTGCGACGAAGCGTCGAAAATCGATGCAGTGTGATTTTTTGACGATTTTTCCGATGAAAGTTCATGCTGAATCGTAATAATAACGAAGATGAAAATGACGTCCAACTGTAAAGTAAAACCTATACCTTTCTTTAGTAAGAAAGACAAAGTAAATCGTTCTAAAAATTGATCGGGATTGCCGATAGATGTCAAATTTGTTTCAGATTCACTCATGGTCTGTACTATGAATGTAGAAAGAAATTTCGGATAAAATTAGAAATGAAAAATGTTGGCGAAGGTCACCAGGTGAGCTTTTACCTTTTTTAGGGATTTTTTTTCTTATGGTAGGTTAATCAAACGGCTCTAACTCCAGAACCAAATTATGAATCTGAATGAAAATTTGAGAGATTGTAGAGCTCGAAAAATGCAATTTGTGAGATAAATAAAAGGTATGAAAATGAAAAAAAATTGACCATGTTTTCATTTGAAAACTATGTATTTTGTTGAAAAGTCTGGCCACATCCGAAAACAGATGGATATTCGAAATTTGCGTGGCAATCGCCCAGGTTCAGCACACTAACTTTCATCTGCATTCAGAAGAATCGAAATCGGATATATGGGAGCTGAGAACGGCGCGACACAAAATTTCTCAAAATTTTACCACACACGAACATCACTCGACCTCCACGGAATTTATTTTCTCAAAATTCGAGGGTTTTGGATAGACGAGTTCTGTCAAGGTGAATCGTCGAAAATCGATGCAGTGTGATTTTTTTGGCGATTTTTCCGATTAAAATTCATGCTGAATCGTCTTTTTTACGAAGATGGAAATTACGTCCAGCCATAAAGTAAAACCTATACCTTTCTTAAGTAAGAAAGGCAAAAATTGCACCAAAAAGTGAAGGAAATTTAGACTTCTGCTTAAATTTAGGGAATTCCCGGGAAATTTATAATTTACATTTATCATCAACTAATGATTTGCTTTCAACAGAGAAAAAAATCTTACTCTCTCTCACCATTTTTAAGAACATTTTAATAAAAATCGTTGTCCTAAATGCCAGAGAATTTTGTCTATGGCCCTTTTTGAAATCTGTAATTCGAGTCATGTCCAGCGATGAAATAATCATCATCAAAAGAAATTCATTGGACGTTCATCAAGAGAAAAAATCCGAAGAGAGCATGACTCTCCTCTCTCACGCACGAAAGGTCGGTAAAAGGAATCTCAAAAAATCATCATCTTGATTATTCGGCGGAACATCTTATTCACTGCTACACTTGCAAGTGTAACGTCACACGTCGAAAATGACCTGTCACATTTTGTAGATGGGCAACGTGTGTAAACAAAGTGAAATAAATACTTTCAAGTGGTTTTGACAAGAAAATTCGCAAAAAATCATCAGCAGATTGATTTTCATGAAGAATTTCGGAGGCGATTTTCTTTTGCGTGATTTACCTCCTCTCTCTTTCGCGGGTGAAGAAAGTTCGCTAGCGAAATTGATTTTTTTGCGATTATTTCATGACCAGGGATGAAATGACCAGGGATGTCAGTTGCGATCAGAAAAAAATTTACCCCAAACTTTTCCCTACTATTTGCGCAAAAAGGGCAAAAAAACCTGCTGCCCAGACGGGGTGGCCGTCGGAAAACTACACGAAAATTTCGCACTAGTCGCGCCGATCTAAAACTCATTAAAATTTTATAATTGACTGCTTTGAATAAGCACTCGTGAAAGTTTTTCAATTAAAATTAATATTTTTCCAGTATGGACAAAGTGAAAAGGGTCTCTGCAGTCCAAAGATTTCATGACTTGGACGATTTGCAGCAGCAGCCAACAGAATGGGATAATAAAATGATGTTTATTACCGGTGTATATAACTTCGATTGAATCCTCTCGCCTTCCCTTCCTTCTGACTTTAGCAAAGTCTGTCTGTCGATAATGGATCACAACTCCTCCACTATCCGTTCGTTTTGTTGAACGAGTTCGAGATGAATTGTTCATCGTAGGGGTAGAGTTTGCTGAAGAGCAAACTTTTGCTTGTCCAACTATTGTCTTTACCGGAAAACATAATGTTTCACTTTTGGGTTGTTGGGAGTGGGAGGGTGTTAATGAAATTTTAACCAGAAGGGTTGGAAAATTGAAAAACACGAAACAATTCATACGGTTCGTTTAGAGGCGAAGGTTGATGAAAGGGGGTTTTCATCATCAACATCATGCCACATCCATCTAGTTCAGTTTTGTTTTTATTCGGCTAGCAAAAGCTAACTTTTGTAATACTCGCTCGGGTGGAAAAGTTTTGTAAAAACCCTGGGCAGAGGGGCAACATTGACCAACGTTGTTGTTGATGGCCCCCGGGGCCAGCAACGTGCGTCGTGCTAGCTGTTTTGTTGCCCCTTTTATGAGGGGTGCTGAATTTTTTTTAGAGTTAAAATATGTTAGTTGCGTTAATAAATTTGGTTTTGAAAGCGGGTTTATTCTAGGAACAGTGTCAGTGGTAGTATAGTCAATTTATTTTTCAATATGAAAAAAACTAATTAAAATTCTATACCCTATTTTACCGTTTATTTGCCCCAACTAATCGTAAAAATCACGGTTTTGTATATTTCAAAGACAAACTTCATCATCATCAAATTTTCACTTAAATCGGCTTAAAAACTTTGTATGAAG
The DNA here is from genome assembly GCF_016801865.2 of Culex pipiens pallens. NCBI lineage: Eukaryota > Metazoa > Arthropoda > Insecta > Diptera > Culicidae > Culex > Culex pipiens. The sequence continues at coordinate 106,320,085 of NC_068937.1, read as the reverse complement.
ATATTAAGAACCCACAGCAGCCAACCACCAGCAATGTCACAAACATTTTAATTGGATCCTCCTGTCAGCCAATGTCTGTTGACTTGTCGCCACCCCTCACCCCACGTCATCCACACCACCACACGGTGACACGACAACATTCAATTCATCTTTGTTCAACCATCCTCCCTCGTACACGGCAGAAAGTAAAAGCCAGGATAATGATAATACGACAAATTAGTCTATAAATTTTCATAACACAATTTGGCGCACGCTTGCTGGAGCACTTTTATCTGCGAAAGAGGAGAAGGGGGGGGGGGGGTGTTGAGAAGACTTCCGCAAGTGATGATTAATTTGTCAATCAAATTGTCCCTTCGTCAAGAAGAAAGCTCTTTAAAGGAAATCTTAACGAATCAAGGAATGTGGAGCATTTTCTTCGAGATTTGCCAGTTTCGCTAGATATACACTGCTGGGTGGTAATAAATATTAATAATATTTTGATCAATGGCCAAAACGGCTGAGCGGCCGTAATCCTTACAGAATGATACAATATCACGGGATGAATCCACACTAGGGTGCCCAGAATATGGGACTATTTCTCAAAACCTCGCTCCACAAGCTGAATATTGTTCCTTGAGCTATTTTAGGACTCTGGGCCAAATATGAGCAAAATCGGTCAACATTTACCCATTGATACTCGAAGGTGAAGTTTGTACGGGAAAAATCGAAAAAATGTATGGAAAACCCAATTTTCTTACAGTTTGGTCTGCAGGGTGCGCTACTTCCATCCAAATATTCCCAAAAGTGAGATTCTCATTGGAAATTTAAAGCGGTACAACTTTGTAGAACATACCAAAGCTGTAAAACACGATCCTTAAAAGTTATTAGCGATTTAAAAAAGTCATTTTTGTATGAAAAACATTTTTTTCGCCGACTTTAGGCTCGGGTATCAATGGGTTAAGCTCAACCAATTTCGCTCAAAATTTACACAGATGCTTAAAATAACCCAATAAACCGTTTTCCGCTTGTGGAGCAGGGGGTTATTTTTTCTGGGCACCCTAATCCACACTCAGTTGCATAAATCCAGCAAACCCTCTCACCGGCAGCGAAATAAAGGAAAAGTATAATTTGTATCAGAATTGGCTAATGCTGATACACAGAATAAATAATCCGAACATCATAAACTAAGAAAAACTTTTGTAAGTCATTAATCAATTAGGTCTAAATTCAATTTGATGTAAATTTGCAAAAAAAAAATATATTTAAATCATGAGTTCTTTTGAAATACATAACAGAGTTTTGGAGTTCCTTACAGCTGTGTGTTACATCATAATCCATTTTGGAACAATTGTTGCTTGTAGTTAAGGGGTTACCGAAAGTAAGAAAAAGATAAGAAAAAAAAACTTACTAAAATTGCAAGGGAAAGGGGATAGAAATAGAGAAAGCTTAAAACTAGATCACATTTTTTTATCCTTTATAGATGTGCTTAATCATCAGCTCCCCGAGGGCCAGAAATTGCTCCGCCTTGTTACGGCAGGTCCGAAACCGCGTCATCATCTCCCCCGCGAGAGCAAAGAACTCCGGCAGGGTGAAGAGATCTTCCCCGGTGACTCCTTGCTGGGTCGCATCGCCGCTACCGGCAGCGACCACGCTCGCAAACGACCGCCCCCATCCAGGAGGGAACGCTGGGTTGTCCGCTGGAACCGTACGCTGGCCAGCTGCAGGAACGGCTGCGCTCGTACTTCGCTGAGGAGGATGGGACGCTGCTGCTTTCTTCTTCCTCTTTTCCTGCTCCTCGAGGTAGGACTTCCGCGCGACGCATCCGCGGTAATTACCGGTATGGTTACCGCCGCAGTTCGCGCACTTTACGCGCGGCTTGGTTTGTTCTGCATTTTCCCCCAAGTCCGCCTTTCGTGGCAGTGCGCACACCTCCGAGAGGTGTGACTCACCGCACTTCACGCAGCGGGGCCGGAGGTTGCAGTTCCGCGAGCCGTGGCCGAATTTCTGGCATCGGTGACATTGCGCTGCGTCCGTCGGATTTTTTGAGTAAAACCGCCAGTTTACCCAAAAACCGTCCAACGCCTTAGTCCGCCGCAGGTCTTGAAGTTTGACGGTGCCGCGATCGAAGTACAACAGGTACAGTGTGTGTGTACCTGTGACTGTTGTCTTCCGCGAGAGGACTTTTATGTCTCGCGGCGTTATTCCGACACCCGAGAGGTGCTCCTTGAGGACGGAGGTCGGGCGGTCTTGGTACCCCTGCAAGACGATCTTAACAGCGGTCTTCTGCACGGGGTCGAATGTGTAGAATTTGAAGTTTTTACGCTTCAATTTCTCCACAACCAGGTCGAAGTTCTTTTGGTCAAATGTGAACACTTGCACTGACGATTTACCTATTTTGAGGCAGTACACGAGGCCTTCCAGCTGCTCGTCAACATCGTCCGCCAACGTGTCCAAAACGAAAATTGGGGGTGGTCGTCTTTCCTTTGGAGTAATTACTTTTTTTTGGCGAAATCACTTTCTTCCGTGTACGACCATCGTCGTCGTCGTCGTCGGTAGTGCTACCGTCGGTGTTGTTGTTGTTGCTTTCCTCGTCACTCAGTCTCGCGAACTTGTTACTGGTGGGAATGTTGGCGGATGTTGAAGCGCCATCGGTCGACGGATTGCCGGAAGTAGCTGAACGGAGCCTAATAGGGCTGCGATCCTGGACGCGGTAATTAGCGTGTAATAATTTCGGGTCGAATCCTTTGGCGCACACACTCCCCGGCGCGATGGCGGACGACGCGGCGTTGGGTTGTTTACCTTTTTGCACACGGCCGGTAGACGAACTTCGCGGGTTTTTCGAGGCCGCACTCGAACTGCCACGGCCACGGCCGGCCCTTGGCATGCTGCAGGAGCAAACTCGCGGCTAATCCCGGTAAATTACGGCGAAAAATTTCGTAAAAACGATGGAGCACTGAGCACTTGACTGCTGCTTGCACTCGTGCGTACACGGAGGTGATTATGAAAACATAAAACGAGTTTACCTGTGATTTATAATTTCCGTGTTGAGTAAATTTACACTTTTTCTGTGTACAGTAAGGTGACAATAAAAAAATCGACATCAGGGATATGCTCTGACTCGATTCCTTAGGCAAAAATAAGTATCTGTGCCAATTTTGAGCCAAATCGGTTAATGTTTATGGGTCGCTTTTTATCGTTGAAGTTTATATGGGAAAAATCGCAAAAATGTTTTGCAGAAAAACATCGTATCAGTATTTTTCTTCCAGATTTTTTTAGTTAAAACAATTTTCTTATATACATCCTATATACCCCTTATTTACTTTCAAGTATATAAGCCGATTTCTTTTCATCGCATTGCTAATAACTCATCAGGATCAACTCGGATCTTCTTGCACCCTTCGACAAAGTTGTAGGAAATTAAATTTCCTGGAAGAATCTCACACTTGGGCAATTTTGGGTGAGACCTGCGCCACCTGCTGCCAAAATCCTGAAGCGAAGTTTTCCCCATACATTTTCACGATTTTCCACATATAAACTTCAATGATAAAAAGACCCTTAAACCTTAACCAATGTGGCTCAAAATTGGCACAGTTACTTATTATTGCCTAAAGAACCGAGCTAGGGGGAATCTCTTCAGATTATCGAACATTTTCAAATTTTCTAGTCACCCTAGTGTACACTTTTACTTAGTTCCAGATGTTAGGAGATTTTAGCCCTCGCGCTGCTCCCAATTGACGATTTCAGACTGGCAAAATTCTAAATTCCAAGGTTTTTGGATGTTGTCCGGCCCCGTCAATACATAGAGCCAATACTATCTTTTAACATCCAGTTTTATGAAGCAAAAAAAAATCATAGCGTAAATAACCATAAATAAATAAAAAAAAATGTGTAAGATTTCTGTTGTGCATCTTCTATTTCTATCCATGTTCGCATAAATGACCCATATGCAAAAACAGCAAGCTGAAAAAACAAGAGGCAAGTTTGTTCCACATAGGTTTAAATAGTTGACACTAAGAAAAACTCATTTAAAAAAAATACAATATTAAGAGAGTGTTTCTCAGCAACCAGAAGTTCGATCAACTAAATCCTATACTGCCGCTCTAATCTAGTCCAGCCCATTTTTTAAAAACAGCAAGCCGAGAAAAAAGCAATTCAAAATTGTCCCATCATAAGGCTACGTGTTAGAATTTCAAGAAAAACTTGATTTTCTTTGGTTTTCTGGAATAAAGTACAACATTTTATTGGCTTTTTCTGAAAGTTCACATGATTTCGAACCAAACTGCATCATTACTTTAAAATTGACGAAATTACATATGGGACGACCTTGCTTTGAGCGGCAGTATAAGGAAAATTCATGAAATTTGCTCAGCTTCTCGGAAAAAAATTGCAAAAGAGCTTTTCCTTCATAAAATATTTAGAAGATACAAAAAAATGAACTTTCACGAAAATGTAAGCATCAAAATGCCAATATGTTTGGAACGGAGAACTTTGTGGAAAAATAATTATAACCATTTAAAATTCTGAAGTTTCTTTTGAAAAAAGGTTTCTTAAAAATGGAGCCTTTTTTTTAATGTGTAAAGCCATTTTCAATAGAAAATTTAGTTATACATCTTGAAAATGATTTGTTAAATTGATTGACAATAAATATTTCAGATTTATTTAAAAAAAATCACAATTTTTCAAAATTCATAGCTCCGGTACCAAATTTTGCATCATTCTAAACTCTAGAGCGAAAGATACTTTTTTAATCCTCCTCATCTCCACAAAAATCGAAAATAAAATAAAACTTTTTTAAAAATTCTAGAGTACTTTTTAAAATAACTAATGCGCCATGGGGTTCGTATGTACCTATTGACCTTTTTAAAAAGTTAGTGCACATTCATTTAGTAATAAAAAGGGATATTTTTCCTTGTACCTTCATTGGACCCATTGTGCGAATTAAATAGTGATTTTAGCAATATGTTGATATTTTTTATTGGTTTTCGTTGAAACAGACACAGAACAACAAAATTAGTACTTTACTTTCCAATTTCTAAGCTAAAAACTAACTTAATCCACCTTTGGGGTTGATGCCTTCCTCACTCCTTACTAAAAAAATCTCATAGATCTTTACAATTTCAGACTCGTAGGAAAGGTCTTTCGATTGCCTATCCAACGATGGGTCAGATGAGGAATCCGGACATCGTTTACATACAAATAAGTGAGATCCGGCTTCAAAAAAGTACATAAATATCACTTAAATGAACATAACATGAGACAGGTTTGCCAGATCTGTAATATTTTTGACTCATTGAAAAGGTTTTTCGATTACCTATCCAACGATGTATAACAAGCAATGCTTGAAAAGGGATCTATCACTGAATGGGATGGCTCGATATTCGATAGAACTTTCTATAAGCGATCATTTCCCAAAACGATATTTGATCGCTGGCACACAACGCCTATCATGATCGTCATTGCTTGGCGACGGTCAGTGAACGTAAACACAAAGACGAAACGAACGAAAAATGAGCACCACTCAAGCAGCCGCCCGAACGAGAAAACGTGCTCTTTCTCTTTCTCTCGTTTTTGTCCCTCTCTTCCTAGTGTATGCTGCGTGGTGACAGAAATCATATGATTGCTATCATTGGAGAGATGATCGGAATCTCGGTAGAATGTCAAACGATCGCTCTCTAAGCGATTTTTCTCCTGGAGGGAAGTCAATGATTGTGTGAGTGACTTTGCGTAGCACTCATTCCTTTGTGTGTGAAACGAACGAAAGAAGAATGTAAAAATCAGGTTGTCGTGGTGAAGACGATTGGAGTGTTCTGTCAGCTATCACCAACAAAGTCGAAATTTCGCAAGCCCTGTTTATAATTTCCGTGTTGAGTAAATTTACACTTTTTCTGTGTACAGTAGGGTGACAATAAAAAATCGACATCAGGGATACGCTCTGACTCGATTCCTTAGGCAAAAATAAATATCTGTGCCAATTTTGAGCCAAATCGGTTTATGTTTATTGGTCGCTTTTTATCGTTGAAGTTTATATGGGAAAAATCGCAAAAATATTTTGCAGAAAAACATAGTTTCAGTATTTTTCTCCCAGATTTTTTTAAGTTAAAAGTATTTTCTTATATACTTCCTATATTCAAGTAATAAGCCTATTTATTTTCATCGCATTGCTAATAACTCATCAGGATCAACTCGAATCTTATTGCACCCTTAGACAATGTTGTAGGAAATTAAATTTCCTAGAAAAATCTCACACTTGGGCAATTTTGGGTGAGACCTGCGCCACCTGCTGCCAAAATCCTGAAGCGAAGTTTTCCCCATACATTTTCACGATTTTCCACATATAAACTTCAATGATAAAAAGACCCTTAAACCTTAACCAATGTGGCTCAAAATTGGCACAGTTACTTATTATTGCCTAAAGAACCGAGCTAGGGGGAATCTCTTCAGATTATCGAACATTTTCAAATTTTCTAGTCACCCTAGTGTACACTTTTACTTAGTTCCAGATTTTAGGAGATTTTAAGCCCTCGCGCTGCTCCCAATTAACGATTTCAGAATGGCAAAATTCCAAATTCCGAGGTTTTTGGATATTGTCCGGCCCCGCCAATACATAGAGCCAATAATCAAACGGATCTTGGGTCTATCTTTTAACATCCAATTTCATAAAACAAAAAAAAAATCATAGCGTAAATAACCATAACTAAATTAAAATTTGTGTAAGATTTCTGTTGTGCATCTTCTATTTCTATCAATGTTCGCATAAATGTCCCATATGCAAAACAGCAAGCTGAAAAAATAAAAGGCAAATTTGTCCCACATAGGTTTAAATAGTTGACACTAAGAAAAACTAATTTAAAATAAAAATACAATATTAAGAGAGTGTATCTCAGCAACCAGAAGTCCGATCAACCAAGTCCTATACTGCTGCTCTAATCTAGTCCGTCCCATATGTAAAAACAGCAAGCCGAGTTAAAAAGCAATTCAAAATTGTCCCGCCCATAAAGCTACGTGTTAGAATTTCAAGAAAAACTTGATTTTATTTGGTTTTCTGGAATAAAGTACAACATTGTATTGGTTTTTCTGATAGTTCACATGATTTCGAACCAAACTGCATCATTACTTTAAAATTGACGAAATTACTTATGGGGCGGACTTACTTTGAGCGGCAGTATAAGGAAAATTCATGAAATTTGCTCAGCTTCTCGGAAAAAAATGCAAAAGAGCTTTTCCTTCATGAAATATTTATAAGTTCAAAAAAACAAAAAAATTAACATTCACGAAAATGTAAGCATCAAAATGCCAATATGTTTGGAACGGAGAACTTTGCGGAAAAAAAATTATAACCATTTACAACTCTGAAGTTTCTTTTGAAAAAGGTTTCTTAAAAATGGAGCATTTTTTTTAATTTTGTTAAGCCATTTTTAATAGCAAATTTGGTTATACATCTTGAAAATGATTTGTTAAATTGATTGACAATAAATAATTCAGATTTATTAAAAAAATCAAAATTTTTCAAAATTAAAAGCTCCAGTACCAAATTTTGCACCATCCTAAACTCTTGAGCGACAGATACTTTTTTAATCCTCCTCATCTCCACAAAAATCGAAAATAATAAAAAATACTTATTTAGAAATTCTAGAGTACTTTTTAAAAACAACTAAGGCGCCATGGGGTTCCTATGTACCTATTGACTTTTAAAAAAAGTAAGCGCGAATTCGTTAAGTATTAAAAAGGGATATTTTTCCTTGAACCATCTTTGGACCCATATTTTTGACTCATTGAAAAGGTCTTTCGATTACCTATCCAACGATGTATAACAAGGTACGGTACGGTTTCAGGTAATTTATCTCAAAAAATCAAAACAAATCAAATTATTCGCTCTACAGCATTGCCTTGGCAATATCGATTGCAAAAATTCTTACTCGAAACTAAGTGTCCGAAGGCAATTGCAAAACCTCTTTTTACACCTAAGCTTCCATCCACTCCGGGATAAGAACTGACAACCTTTGGCTTGTGAGTCCAACTGCCTACCAGCGACTCCACCAAAGCAGGACCCAGGGAGACGACTCCTACACCTGGATTGAGCTAACGACCTAACCTCTAGGTTAGACCGGGGCCAACATTTATTTCCCCATCCGACGGAAGGCGTGATCAGACAAATCTCGTCTCAAAATTTGCCCATGGGACCTTCTGGGATCGAACCCAGGCCGGCTGGGTGAGAGGTAACCACGCTTACCTCCACACCACGGGTCCCGGGTAATTTATCTAACATCTGGATATATTCGAAAACATATTTGCATACATAACTTTTAAACTACTTATCAAAAATTTAAATTTTGTTGAAACTAGGTCTATGGATCTACGGGCCCTAAACTGAGTTAAATGCGACCGTTATGGTCTAAATCGGTTCAGCCCGTTGCTTAGAAAATTGAGTGAGAATTTTGGTAACAACCAGACACACATACACACAGTCACACAGACAGACAGACATTTGTTTAGTTTTCCAATCTGAGTCGATCGGTATGCATGAAGGTAGGTCTACGAGCTTTATGTGGAAAGTTCATTTTTAGAGCAGGATTATAGCCCTGCCTCAGTGAGGAAGGCAAAACAGCTGCCCCTATTCAGACTATACTCCGATTTTCCCCAGTTGACAATACCTATTGTTTTAATATTCTCAATAATTGCCTACAATTTTGCCAATGACACCAAATCGATCAGGAAATCACTTCTCAAAAAACAGTTTTTTGAATATTCACATGCACATGAACTAATGAAGTTAGGCTTTTAAACCAAAACCTCAATTTAGCTTTAAATACCACTGAGTGTATTTCCCGATCTGTTTCTGGTCACAAATCCCCTCGTAGCTCAGAGGCTCGGGATTTATATCTGAGGGCAATCATCGCAAAGTATGATGACATGAAGAGCAAATCAGTGAATCAAATCCAATTTTTCCAAGAGGGCAAAAACAAGGATTCATGGTGCGGAGGCCTTTCCTTGGAAGGAAATCTGAGAAGTAAAGCAAAAAAAAGTTAGACCGAGGATTTTCCCCCCACTGCTGTTGGCAAGGGTGGAAAATTAGGTAAAAGCTTCCCTTTTCCTCCTTGCCCGCAAACATATGTCGTGCGATAAATCTTGCTCAAGGATGGATTGGCCCACTTTTTCTCTGCTGAGCTCAGAAACCGCAAAACTTCAAGGAAAAAGGGGACCGACTCATTTGGTGTTGCCTTAAAGTTTGGTCGTTTAGCCTTTCGTCCTGTTTTTTTTTGCGACCTTTGCATAACCATTAGTTATTTGGCACACACCATCACAGCCAGCCTAGCGGAACCAATTTAGGCAAATTACTATAATTGAAATTCTTCTGGCGCTCGCCATAAATTTGGTGATCTGCTGCGAGTAATTAAATTCAACCTGCCCCGGCAAGAAATCGCTTTTCCGGCGCCAAACATTTCACAAGTCCCTCTCTCCCGGCACATTCAGGTACATAAATTTCCCTTTATCTAATTTCGCACAGGCTCCACGAATTTGCTTTTGGTTCGTCGTTTTTTGCACGAAAGCTTGTTTGTTTGAGATTCCTTTACCCTGGGTGGAATGCCTCTCTGGGCTGGTATGTTATTGCTTCAGGCATCCAAGTTGGGGGAAAATCTCCCCCTTTATGTCTTGGAACGCACCAGCTTCTGGAGCCGGGAGTATGGTTACGCATGGAAAGTGCGTAAATTTTGGACTTTGAGATGCTATTTTATGGCTAAACAAACATTGCAAATCAAACGGAATACGATGGTGTGAGAATATAACGAGATTTTAGGATTATAAATTACTACTTCAACATGGAATTATTTGCTGTTTTGTACACGCAAAAAGAGATTTGAGTTTTTTCTGGAATTTTTAGCATTCATATTCATTTAACGATAGTTATAGTAGGTCAAGCAGCTTAAAATATATTAAAATAATTATTTGTTGCAATTGTGATTGGCAATTCAAGCGATTTTTTTAAGTGTTTATTTTCTCGTTAGACCAGGAAAGAAAATTAAAAAAAAAACACATTAATTTATCAAACATCGCACAATTCTGATTGAATTCTCGAAATGGATGTAATTTATATTTTTAATTGTATAGAAGCCATTTAGTGTCATTGGTTAACCTTTTAAGTATCCATAAAACTTTGGCAGCTGTCCATACACGTAAATATTCGAAAATCTGTAACATTTGAAGGAATATTCTGATCGATTTGGTGTTTCGGCCAAAGTTGTAAGTATTGATGAGGACTAATAAAAGGCACATGGTAATTTAGCAAATTACCATGAAACTGTATTTTTGTATACTTTAGGGGACAAAAACCCGGAGCTTTTGAGCCATAGAGATGAACAGATAGACATTTTGCCACCGAGTTATTATTTTTAGAAAAAAGGTGTTTTTTTTTAATGGAAATATTACCAAAAACAAGCTTAAGTTTTCATATCTAAGTACCTAAATAAGAATTTTTGGACCTTTTTAAATGTCAGACTGAATTAAAAAAAAAAAACAATTTTTTTCGAAGAGTTCATCAATTTTTACAAATGTCTCGTTTTAAAATTTGACGAATGGCTGTCGAGCTATCGTTTTTTTGAAAGCTAAGGTTTACAGTCCAGACTCGGTTATTCGAAGGCCTTAGATCACTTCGGATGAACAAATCTTCGGATAATCAAACCACGAAATTTTTTCTTTTGATTTATTGAGAAAATTCATTTGGTAATTTGATACCAATTCAAATTTGACTAAAATGCAGTAGCAGAACTCGAATTTTAAGGAAAAAGCAAGAAAATTAAAAAAATCGTAAAAACACAAACCTTTGGATAATTGAAATTTGGATAATCGAGTCTGGGCTGCAATTGGATGAGTAACCAAATTTTATCATTTTTGATTGTTTGCAAGGTTGTATCAAAGCAAGGGATGATAAACCTTTAAGGCTCATATCTATTATCGGCTTATCGGAACTTTCATGAATTAAAGCTTTCATAAAATATTAATGACTATTTGGAAGTAATAAATAGCTCAAATAAAAGTGAGCAAGTAGCTCTCTATTGATGATGTAAACGTTAACTAACAGCAAACTGAAAAAGGGACGAGAATAGATCGAAAAGATCGGTGTGATGAAAATGAATAATTTTCCCCTAATTGTCCGATTTGATAAGTTCAAAATGGAAAAATCATGCAACATTTTCTCAGCTATTCGAAAAATCATTTTCAGAGATCTAATCTAATCTAACACAAACGCAGCCAGTCCGATGAAAGTATACTGGAAAGTCTTGTGATTAGATTACGCCCCAAGCACTTTTCTTATCATTATTAATAATTGCAGTACATCCGAGAACACCCGAAAATGTATTGCAAAAATTGAGAAGCCAGCCCTACTGCGTTGTGTTTACCGCAGAGGGGATTCTGAGATCGGATCACATTTCACAGAATCTACAGAGGAAGAAGTATGCGTGGACATACCGTACCAAACGCTCCAGTTTACAGTGTTTTGTTTTGTCGGATGTGTTTAGTATAAAAAAATATTCAGAGATAGAAAAAATTTGTTTTGTCCCCTGAAAAAAATTGAAAACTTCAATTTTTTTATTTAAATATGGATTTTGAAAAATGTTTTTTTGCAATTCCGTCATGAAACTACTTACTTTTCCTGTCATTCTTGAACGACGAAATAGCCTACTTTTCTGTACCAAAAATAACAGAATCGAATAGCAACACTTTTCAAAATAAATGCTGAAAAGTTCTACTTTTCAGCACTGAAATCGGTGCTGAAAAGTTGAACTTTTCAGCACTTGTTTCGAAAAGTTACACTTTTCAACATTTTTTTTTATTAAACGATTTATTGACAAAATACATGAAAATTTGACTTAAAATTTCACTCAATGGGTGTTTTTCGGAATTGCAAAAAATGTTGTATGGAACTTGTTGCAAAACTTGATTTTTGTGAATAAACAAAGTTCAAAAAACATAAAAAAGACGAAAAGCTGCAGTCGGAGTCGGAGTCAATAAATTATCGGAGTCGGAGTCGGTATCAGAGTTGTAGTCGCTCAAAAGCTACCCCATTCCGGCTTTGATGATCACTTTTTCTTAAATTTTATAAAATTTCCGGAAAACTTACATAAAAATCCGACTTTTGGGAATTGTTACGGGAAATGGGACGTCCAGAATACTTCGACTTTCTATTGTTTGAATCAAATTTTCCCTTTCAGCAAAGAAGTCCCTTTCTCCACAATAAACCAATAAAACGCATTTTCACTACCAATTTTCCACGATTATCCTATCCCCCAGCGTAATCGCATCATAGAAGAGCGCTCGCACACACGCGCAAGGTGTGAACATCGCCTAATTATCCATAATTCAGCCGATAATGGCCACTCATGTGAAGAAAAAAACTTGTGCTCCTCGTCTCATAATCACCATAAACAAGCCGGCACGGGGCGGTATTTTTATGTTGTCCTGATGTGTGGTTGTGGTGCGGCATTCAAATCTATTCAATTTCACCACCACCACCATCACCACTGTTTCGCGCCGGTGCATTGTTATCAGCGCGTAATTTTCTAATTTGCTCTGGTGGTGAGTGTGTGACGGCACTGGAGTCGGGTGGTCGATCGAACACAATTCATGCGGCAACAATTGAATTGCAGCGGTGGCGGCGGCTAGCGATGCAAGTCTGGTGCAGTGAAGATGAGTGGGCGATTCACCTAACAGTGCAGATTTGATAGGTTTTCAGAGATATTTTTATCATCGGCATTCAACGAGGATTATTACAACATACTAATGTTTTTTTTTTCGATTTTTGTCACAACACGCATTATTTTCTTACACTTTTAACAATCGAAGATACAGATTTGTATGGGCAGCTGCCAAATTTTCATGGAAAATTAAATGGACAAACTAACGATGCAAAATGGTTTCTTTGGGGATTCCGAAGGCACTAAAAAAGTTTCAGCCGGATTAAAAAATACAAAAGTTGATAAAAAAAGACCGATTTCGTAGAGAATTGCTCTTTAGCGAAATTTTCTAATCTTTATCAATAAAAATAATTTTAAAAATTAAGAATGAAGCTTACCTTTTGAAATGGTTCTAAAATTGCATATTTTCCATATTTCATATTTTGGATGAAATTATAACATATTTGAAAAATGTTTTGCAAAGGTTTCAATTTTTTACATTAAAAGTTTTCAAGATATCTTCAGTAAAAAAAAACTAGCTAATTAGGAGACACTTAGAGAAATTCATTTTCGTCAATTTGAATTCATTGTGAAACTGTGAACTCTCAGAAACTAATAAACCGAACAATAATATAGGATATATTTTCTACCTTTTAAAAAAATCTTTTTAGCTGTATTTTTTCAAAAAAATACTTTTTAAAGTCAAAAACCTAAACAAAAATGGAATATGTATACCCAAAGTAGCTATAACATGAAAACGGTACAATTTATCAAAAAAAGTAAAGTACTTTTCGAAATTCGATTTTGCTTTGAAGAATGATTTTTTTAATCCAGATTTTCGATATTTTCCAGTCTTTTTGAGTTCCCAAAAATATATAATACCAAATTTTGAAAGGGTTTAAAAATACGTATTTTTGGAATTAAATTTATAATCCATAAAGATTAAATTTTAACAAACGATTATTTTTTCCGAGTGCTCATTTTTTTTTCTGAAAATTTCAAATCATAACCAACAACTTTGCTGAAGACATCAGATTAATCACAAAAATCCTTTTCAAGAAACAGAAAAAATCATACATTTAGGAAACCATTTCGTATGACCAGCTCCCAATATTGAATGGATACTTGTACAAAAAAACCGAAATGAGTGCTGAAAAGTTTAACTTTTCAGCTCTAGTATCAAAAAGTATTTTTTTTTTGTTTTGAACGGTGACATAAAATTTTATTCAAAAAGCTTTTTTTAGGAATTGCAAAAAAAAAACGTTGTAAGCAACTCGTTTCAAAACTCGATTTTTTCAGCACTCGTCGTATTTTCCCACTCGGTAAACCTCGTTAAGTAAATGTGCGACTCTTTTTTTGCAACTTGTTGTGGAACAGTAGGTTTTTCAGCGTCAATTTTAATGCTGATAGATTCAGATTTTCAGCACATTGTTTTCGATCAACACTTTTCGATACTGTTTTGGAGTTAGCTTAGCTTAGTTGACCGTCCTCTTGCTGAGCTTGAAGCTCGCTAAAGTTTAGGTTGGCGCCGATAAGAAAAATAAATGCTTCAGAAATGTGCCAAATGACCCATTACCATTCATTTGTCCTTTTGCTCTTTTCGATACTGTTTTGGTGTTCAAACACTTATCTTGATGGCAAATAACATTCAAACATACGATTTACTAAAAAAAGAAATCAAAGGGTTATTTTTGTCGGAGTTGCTGGTTGGACACCCAATCCAATGGTCGTCAGTTCGAATCCCTGGGTGGAAGTCTCTCCATTCATGCCATTGCTGGACGTTTGAAAAACAATACGATTGAAAAAGTAAAAAAATAAAACCGCAAATTTATAAACAAATTCAAATGGCCCTAGAGACATACATTATATGTATAATCCCACGATTTTCATTAAATTTTTTGGAAACTGTTCAAATTTTGCATACAAAACTTTAACCCCAAACTCATTACATTGTTTCCCACCTGCATCTGGCTCTCCCCAACAGTAACACAATCAAATTACGCCAAAAAGTCACAATAATTAATGATTACCACCTACCTCTTGTACGGATCGGTGCATGCTCCCCGGGTAATTCAGCAGATCTTCAATTAACACCCCGTCGCTGCCGCCTCACCATCGTCTCCAGCACACCGTCATCTTCACCCAGCGGCAAAACGCGCGAATCACACCAAAATGCCAAACAAGAGAGGAACAACAACAACAAAAAAAAAGATTCAATTTCGCCCATTGTTTGCGCGGCGGAGGCTGCACCAATTACCGCGGTGGGATTAAAAACTCCATTCTTCTTGTTTTCTTCCGAATCTCTCACACTTGCTCGCTCACTTGTGGTAGCAATGACGGTGACCTCCTGCGAAACAACACCCAACTCCGGGAGACGACCCGAGATGAAGCTGTAGTAACAATTATGCTATTGTTCTGCGCACGCGGTGGGGGATTTTACTCTTACTTTGGGAGGGGGAGGAGGAAGGTAGGGAGCGGGGATTTAGTGCAAAGTGCCAACTCGAAATTAGAACACTACTCCGCACGGTAGTGCGGAGAAAGACAAAAGAGTAAGAAATTTTCCTACGATTTACCTCGTTTCAGCTTCTTGCACTTTTTTTTTAATTTCCGCGCTGAGGGAAAATGAGATATTGTGGAGCTCACAAGTGCTAAACCAACAGGCAACAACACTTTACAAGTCGCGAGGTCGGGGTTTCTTTTATTTTTATGGAACGCACACAGATCACACAATTCACCGGGAGATAATACCTGGGAACTTTGATGTACTTATTTGGAGCAGACGGTCCCACCCCCGTTTCTGTTGAATTTCGGGCTACGACAGCCTACGCACAGGTCACGAGAGATCTGACTCTGACGAGCAGTACACAACACGGTCTGCTGAACAAAACCGGCAGCACCCTGATTCTCTGGGGCGGAACTCACCACCGAACGTGGGAGTTTTGAGCTCCCCTTTGTGTCACACTCGTCACAGGATGATCTCCTTGACTACAACGGGACAGGATATCGCTGGCTTTTGTGTACCAGCTAACCACAAGCACTTTGTACCATTGTACCACTCCACAGGAAAACCACCGAAACTCGTTTCTCGGGTTTCACTTTTATCCGTCTTCACCGATCACTCTGGGGATCTTCTTCGAGAGGACCCTCTCGATCCAAAACGCGCATCCAACCGTAACAATCCGCTTCAATACACCGCACAACGCATAAGGAAGTGCTGCACTGTACCACCTATCGCTGCACGTCGTACAGCTATGTGTTTACACTACAAGGCAGCTATTAATAGTCTGCTGGAGCATAAAACAGTGAAACACCATAAACATCCAGAGCACATATGGCCAGACCTCCGAAAGGGCCTTTCTCCGCGAACGCACTATACCGGATCATCCAAACATTGTTTGTACTGCTGGAAACTGGAGCACAGACTTGGTACCAGTCACGTGCAACACCCGGTGATCCCGCGCACCGGAACCGCCGGAAGATTCCGAAAACAGCCAACAAATCCAAGACAGTAACACAGAGAAACACTAGACAATCGACAACACCGAAGAAGAACGAGGGTGGCAGGAGGAAGAGCGATAGAACCGTCCGTACGGATCAACAGCTAGCCGGCAACTGACTGGTGGCGGCCCCCGGAACGGCGTTGTCCGGGACGTCGTTGTGCTGCTGGGCAAACAGCGTGTTGCTCTGTAGCTCCCCCGCTGTGGGAGCGAATTCGGAGAACGAGAGAGCGAACGGGTGTGCTCGTGGAGAACCGAGAGAGCAGAGAGAGAGAGAATGTGGCGAGCACGTGGGCGAATGTGTGACGCGCGAGCGGGCGGCATTGTTTTGATACATGTTGGGAGGGTGGTACATGTTGCGTAGGGTGAAGGTGGGAATTGTGGAGTAGAAAAATCAAAATACAACTTGAAAGCAATTTTTTTTCTCAAAACATTTCAACATTCTACTTTTTGCAATTTCGTTGTTTATATAACTTACTCTTTAACAGGGCTGTGCATTCGAAGCCGGAGTCGTTGAAGTCTGGTTCTTTTAAGGACCCAGAGCCGGAGTCGGTAAGTTACGAGAAGCCGGAGTTGGAGTCATCAAATCTTCAGAAACCGGATTCGGATTCGGAGTTGAATTCGGCTAATTTTCAAAAACTTTGTATGAGAGTTGAAGGAATCGGAGTCGAATCGGTGGAGTCAGGTATTTTTGAAGAGCTGAGGTCGGAGTCATTCATGTCTTTCTGTAGCAACGAAACAATTTCCTTTTCAGCATACAAAGTGAGAGTACTTAAAACTTATTATCAAAACCTGTAAGAGCATACGAGTCCCTAGTCTGAAATTTGAAAAACAAAAAGCAACAAAAGCAAAACATTCTGACTTAGAACGGTACAGAAATTCTCAGCAAGAAAAATGAAAATTTCAAATTTCAGACTAGAGACTCGTAATCGGGCTGTAGTGGACGAATTTGGATGCTTCAAATTGCAAGAGGTGGGTTTTTTTGTCCTCTATCTGACCACCATAAAATTCCCTTTTGTAGGTTAAACTGGTTCCGGGGCAATCCGGATGTTTTAACGTATTAGTTCCGAAACAGTATTTTTGGTCCAAATATGTAAAAAAAAAAGATGAAACCAATGTATTTTTTAAACAAATATTGTTGAAAATTGTTCAATAGAGACTCTTACAACATAAAATAGCAATTTAAAAAAAAATAGTTGTTTATTAACTAATGTTTTTATAAGTTTAACTTAAAAAAAACTAAATTTTAACAAATTTTTAATACAAACTTACTAAATAAAGTTATCAGAATTTCAAAGTTGATACAAACTGGCTAGAGGTACTTGTATTTGACACAGATACAATATTTCATAAAAGAATTCACTTAAATCGATCAGATTTTGTACTTTTATAAGGGGTACGGACAATTATTTGACCCCTTTCGTAAACTATTTTTGTGTTTTTTAAGAATAAGTTTTTTACAAATGCAATGAATGGATCTTGAAGAGGACATTCTGCCGCGTCGATTAGTGTATAAAACTTGGTACTTTAGTCGAATTTTATGTACTTTTACATCACAAAAAGTTTTCGTACGGGGGGTGTTCGGACAAATATTTGACTCACTGTATTTATTTATGTTCTTAGCCTGCACAAAATTAACTGGAATTTAATACAACCAAATCAAATACATCCAGTCCGCAGAAAACATCATGAAGGAACTTTTTGTAAGATTACGCCGCAAGTACTTTCATGTAAAGTTTAACAATTGAACAAAATTGGAAATCATGCGTACAATTTTCTCAGGAACACGAAGGTGATTTTAAATGTTTTATTAAAATATGCGCTAAATGTGGAATTTTTTTGCGTTTTGAATGATTTTGAAAAACCCTGACTCAAGGCGGCTTCAAAAACACCCAAAACGCAAATCAAAACGCTTTTCACATTTTTTGCAACAGAGGTGAAACTTTGGGGTGGTGAACACTAAACTAAACACTAAAAAAGTTTTAAAAACTCTGCATTTTCCGTTACTCGACTGTAAAAAAAATTGGAACATGTCATTTTAAGGTAAATTTAATATATTTTTTTCGAATCTACATTGACCCGGAAGGGTCATTTTTTCATTTAAAACAAAAATTTTCATTTTAAAATTTCGTGTTTTTTCTAACTTTGTAGGATATTATTTAAGAGTGTAGTAATGTTCTACAAAGTTGTAGAGCAGACAATTACAAAAAAAATGATTTATAAACATAAGGGGTTTGCTTGTAAACATCACGAGTTATCACGATTTATTACACTCTAAAAAATAAAAAACACGAAATTTTAAAATGAAAATTTTTGTTCTAAATGAAAAAATTACTCTTCTGGGGTAATACCCGTTTCTCAATGTTTCGTCGTCCGTGTCTGTCACGGGTGCAAAGTTAGAAAAAAACATGAAGTTTTTTAAATGAAAAATTTTGTTCTAAATGAAAAAAATACCCTTCTGGGTCAATGTAGATTCGAAAAGTTCATTAAATTTCCCATAAAATGACATGTTCCAATTTTTTTTACAGTTGAGTGACGGAAAATGGAAGATTTTTCAAAACTTGTTTAGTGTTTTTTTCAATGAAAACACGTTTTTTCGGAATTCTGAGTACGCCATCAAATCGGGCGTCCAATTTTACATAAAAGTCCCTTTGACACCAAATTTCTATCTCATCACCGTTTCAGGCTGCAAATTATTGAAAAACACCTCTTTTCGTACTGCCCCTCCGTCACGAGATATCAAAAAACGGACCTCGAATTTGTGATCAGGGAAAAAAAGTTACACCTAAGGACAAAGTTTCACGCAAATCGAAGGGGGGAAACTGCTGTGTGAGTTGGCGGAGAATTACCCATTTCTCATTATTTTATCTCCGCCATCTTGGATTTAAACATTCTTAATGACTATTAGAGTAAATTGGGCGTCAAATAAGAAATAAGACAGTGAAAAAAATATTTATATCGTGATTCGATATCCGACCATTTCATTATCCGAAGTGAAATTTTTGCACTGCCTTCGGGTTATCGAGTCTGGACTGTAGTTGTAATTTCTAATAGTAAATTTGTTAATGGAATGATTGGAAACAGGGTAAATAAAATTTCAGAACATATTTTATGAATAAACTTTATTATTTATTCAAATATATTAATAAGTTGTCCCAGGAAATAAAATTTTGTTTGATCAGATATTGACAGACATAATGGTGTGGCGAGGTCGTAAACCCTGTTCGTGGACTCGCTCTCAAACACTACAAATTTTTAAATCACTTGAATGTTTTAATTCTTTTGAAATCTTGTTTCGCAATTTTGTGACTCTCAAAAAATACTAACAAATCCATTGGTTTCGATAATATCCATCAAAAAACACCCTCCCACACCTATCAATTCACCGCCCATGCAACACGCGGTTGTCACACAGAACGCAACAGTTAATGTTGCGCAACATTGTTAAGTCCCGGGCGGCTGACCACGTGACATTTCACGGAGCTCTGTTTCCAAGGTTTCTTCAAAATAGAGAGAACGACAGAGAGAAATCTGCTGCGCTGAGCTGAACACGAGAGAGAGTCACACATAAACCATAACAGCATCATCATCACAAGGCGGCATCATCCGCCCAATCCAACCTCCCAGTAGCTGAAGGCAGCAGCAGCATCAGGTTATTGCGAAGCAGTTTACATTGCACTTGACTTCCTTTGACGCGCATCGCGACCGACCAGCAGTGCGTGGTGGCACACGTAAAAGATAGCACGATTGAGGAGATTCAATTTTGGCATTGGGACTGGTGCTGCTTGAGTTAGCACTTGTTTGAATTAAAAGATGATTTTTCAACCAAATTGACCGTTACAGACAATACAGTTTTGAATAATTCCAGAACGAACACAACAAACGTCCAAAGGGTCATTCATTTGCAAAAATTACTGAACTTTCTGAAAAATACTTTTAAAACACACAATTGTTTTCTAGAGGTTACGACCTTGAAAAACTGGTCAAAAATTGTCAAAACCACACACACACACACACACACACACACACACACTTGTTCAGATTTTAATTTTGAGTCGATAAGTATACATCATCGTATTGAAAAATGGACCCCTGATTCGCGATCAGCGAACAAAATTATCCCTTAGAGCAAAGTTTAATGGAAATCGAAGAAGGGTTGGGGTAGCTGCTGTGTAAGTTAGAGAACGGCTACAGGCTCGCATTTTTCGTGTTTGACAGTTTTCCAAACTTGCAAACAAAGCAAAATGTACGCAGTCTGACGTTTATGCAAACAAAGCACAACTGTAAAAAAGTGCGGTTTGTTTTTGTTTTTGACCTCCTTCGGCTATTCGAAAGAAATATTTTCAGAAATGGACAGAGATGGACACTGTTTAAAAAATCATATTTTTATCCATTAATTCGGCTTAACTTTTTTCGACCGAGACCCGGGGTGTAGAGGTAACCAATTGAATATCAGTTTTTTTTTTTCTAAAAAACTATGTTTCTTCTTAGTAAAGTGAAGGTAGTGTATCATCACAAGCTGAACCTTATCACGAAACCTTAGAGAATGGTAACATTCACACTAAAACATGTCTCTGAATCTGCTTTGTAATTACCGGCCCTGGTACTCTTTACTGTTTACGTGTTTCCCTAAGGGGAACTGGGAAAGAAATACTTTTTTATAATCGGACCTGAAATTTTAAAGAAATGTTATTTTTAATTTAGGAACCATACAGGTTCCAAACTTTTTTGATTTTTAAAGGGTTTCGCTTTTTATATTCAAGACACTTTTAGCTATTAAAAAAAATTCAGAAGCGTTATAACCCTCATCCACTGCAATGCCTCAAAACCCGAACCACAAGGCGAGAACGCGATTCGCGCCAAACCGCACGCGTATTAATCACAATCTTCGCGAACGCGATATCCTCATCCGGTGAATAACCGTTCTTGGTGCAGCTTCATTCGGAATGCCCTTTCATTTTCCTTTCCTGTCGTCGTTGTTCTGCTACAGTAAAACCTGCGAAGGTGCAATGTGCTTACAACCCAAGTAAAGCAAGAATCCCTGTCAAACCATCGGAGTCTTACCGTACCCAACAGCAGTTTGCTTGGGCAGCTCTCCCGACGTCACACATCCTTCACTTGGGCGATTTATCACTGGAAAACACGTACAAAAACAGTTCTTTCTCCTGCTTTCGGTCTTTTCTCGCGAAAACCGTGAGGATATTACTGATTTGTTGAAGGTTTATTTTTTTTCATCCACTCTACTAAAGCTTTATGCATTTTTTCTCCAGCAATAACAGTTTAGTCTTGAGTTTAGTGCAAATCGGTGGGGCCCAGCGGCTGTCCACGGGCAATGAATCGTTCAATTGTGCACGCTGCTAACCCACGTGGAATGTCCGCGCGCTATCTCGCGGGAATTTTCCTTTTGGTCGGGATAGTTGATGCTCAAGAATGTAGGCCCCCGAGGAAACAAACATCTGTACGTTTGCCGGATGAATGCACCGACGTTCGGATCGAGTTGTTGGATTCGCGCGCGCATATATGCAAATGATGCGTTTGCTGGCTGAATATAGATTCCCTTTTCCTGATAGACACAAAGCGCTGCAGGAAACGGAGATAATCGTCAAAGTGAGTGGGGAGTTTCTAGGAGTTGTATCAGTGAGGTAATGAGTTCATTTCAAACGTTAACCTCATTTAATACCAAGGGTCAATGATTTAACCCTCTACAACCTAACCCCGCCTTTAGACGGGCTTCAATCTAAAAAATCGCCAAAAATCCATTTTCCAACCGATTTTTGATCTTTAAAAAGCATTGGAAAGAAGAACTCTTAAAATTTTAGAAAATTTCAGGGTTGGAAGTTTAACTTGTTTTGTGTGACTTTGCCATTTTTTTTTTTTAAATGTCATTTTTTTAGGGGTCAACTTTGGCTGTGTTTTTTACTAACATTTCCTATATTTTCAGTAAAAAGAAGTATGCAGTAATTTTTGTAGTGTCCCAGACTATGCCTCTTCGCATTTTTTGCATTTTAAATGATGATGGTGCCATTCTATAGGAGAACATGTGAAAAACATGCAAAAAATTGAAAAAGTTACTGTTAAAACGTGAAAAAATTAGATAGGCAAATTGTAATTATATTAGGTGGTAGAATAGGCCAAATTTTACCAAAAACAAACATAAACTGAACAAGATAAATGCAAATTAAAATACAAAAAATAAAACAAGAAAAACATAAAACAAGAGAAGTAAAGTTTTTCGTAGAACAAAAGTGGCTCAAAATGACCTCCTGAACAAGGGAAAAATATTTTTGCCTTCCTCACCTCACTGAGGCAAGGCTATAAAATCACTCAAAAATTGAACTTTTTAAATAAGCCTTCTAGATATACCTTTACGTATACATATCGGCTCAGAATCAAATTCTGAGCAAATGTCTGTGCGTGTGGATGGACGTAGAATTTTTTTTCTCACTCACTTTTCTCGGAACTGGCCCGACCGATTTTGTCCGGATCTATGTTTTTGGATTCGCCTTCAGGTCCTTCAAGTCTTTTTTTTAATTTCATCCGGTTTGGTGCAGTACTTCAAAAGTTATGTTAGAAAATCTGTTTTGGTTGATACTAAAAAGGGTCATTATTTACATAATTTGAAAGCTCCGGCGGATAGCTGTCGGAACTTTCCGCTCAGTGCACGCCGTGCACGCACACAAACACTGCAGTGCTTTCAAATGAATAATTAAATTTATCATAGATGGCAGCACTCAGATGTATAGTGTCTTTACTAAGTAAGCGTTAGCCAAAGCTTTCAGGAGGAAGGCAGCAACCACTTTCTGGTGGATTAAGTAACGTTTTTTTCGTAAAAAAAAATTGGGCGGTAGCGGGTTAAGAACTCATACTAATTCACCATTGTTGGTTTGTGAACTAAACTTCTTCTAACATGGAATGTTGTAAATTAATTTTCTACTAATGTTGAACACCTTTCTGATATATTTTATTTTATGAATTTTAAAACCTCTAATTGACTTATCAATCCAACTCAAAAGCCCCAAAAAAGTTGGAAAGGTAACTTCAACTCGCTGGTTCTCGTGCATGACTCAATAGGGTTACGGACGAACGGACATGACTCCAGGAACAAATTTTCTTCAAATTTCTGAACAAACAATCACTAGCACCATCCACATTCAAGTTGTCGAAGTAGCATCGAGCGATTACGCATGATTTCTCATAATGTCTTATGAAATAATTAATTAAAATATTCAGCATTTGTATGGTACTAGAAACAGTTTTTTGGCATTGAGTTTGTCTTTATGATTCTAGGTACCATAAACTGGGGTCAATCGGGACACATGGGGCGAATTGGGACAGCAGTTTTAACCATGTTGGAGAACAATATTTTGATTTTTCTGGTTGGTTTCGGTTAGAACAGACTCAGGCCAACAAAATGTGTACATCCATTTCCAAATTTAAAAGCTTTAAGTGCTCTAAAAACTGCTGTCCCTATTCAGACTTTAGTCCCGATTCACCCCAGATTACGGTACTTCATCTTTTTTACTAAAATTACCGAAAACTTGATAAAATTGCATTTTTATTATAAATTCATACGACCATTTCAAAAAGTGCTCATGAATTTGTGGCATCAGCTGGCATTGTTTACGTTTGAAACCACGTGGCGTGATGATTTTGACACAAGCGATCTCGCTTGCGCAGGTTTGCGCTAAGAAGAAGTAAAAATAAACCGGCTTCACTTTTTGAAACTTCGTGCCACGTCTGTTCGTCCGTGATAGGGTTTAATATGGTTGTATGAAAAAAAAAATAAAGTTGCCCAAATTTAGTGAGCACAGCAACTTTTCAGTTCCTTTTGGGATCCTAAACAACTCCCTAAAGTTTGGGAACGATTGGTTAAGTCCCCATTTTGCGCAAAGCGATTCAATTTTGGGTGGGAATTAGTATGGGAAAAACCATTTTTTTTTATTTTGATTTTCACGCTACATTAAAACCGGATTCATATTCGGTTGCTCTGGAATGTGCTTTACAACTTTCCCGAAAAGAGTATGGTGCTAACTTGCTCATATAAAAAGATACAGCGTGTTCATAACTCGTCTAAAACGTGTTTATTGCTCGAAAATTACGTTTTAGACGAGTGTTGAGGACGCTGTATCTTCTTTCAGGAGCAAGTGAGCACCATACTCTCTTGGGGTAAGTTGTAGAGCACATTCCAGAGCAATCAAATATGAATCCGGTTTTGATATCGAGTAAAACGTGGATTTTTTTAAATATCAAAAATCAAAATAATATTTTTCCCATACAAATTTATATGGAAATTGAATCGCTTTGCGCAAAGTGAGGACTGAACCAATCGTTCTCAAACTTTGGGGAGTTGTTAAGGACCCCAAAATGAACTGACAAATTGTTGTGCTGGAAAATTGATTTTGCTATTACACCCTAATGACTCAACCAATCGAGACGATTGATCAAATCGATGCCAACATTTCAAAAAGCATAATGTACAAATTCCCATATTAATATAAAAGCAAAAGAAGATGTTCTAATGATAACAAACGATGAAAAACGTTGCTTTTATTGATACTTGATCATCCATATTCAATAAAACATTATTTCCGTCATTATATTTAAGAAAAACAAACATAACTTCTTTTGAAATCACCAACGTCTATATCACCCTTTGTTATGATTCGTTTTTCTTCGCCGAATGTACATGGCGCCTTTTGCCAGTGGAGGGGACGTTTTGTTATGATTCGCTTTTCGTCTTCAAATGTACATGGCGTCTTTTTCATGATGCTTTTTTTCGTCACGAGGTTCATGTAGTCTTTTATTTGACAGGTTGACAGGGCTATATAAACAGGCACTGCTGATGCCAGAGATTTTGTTTATGTTCTTCATTTAAAATCATTATTAAACAGACTTTACTGAAGTAACTTTTGCTCATTTTTAGTGGAGAGGTGGCTTATTAAAAGTACTTTCAGAATATGCAATAACCCAGAAAGTGTCAAAATGTACATGATGCCTTTTGAAATGTTACCGTCGAAATGTGCAATTTTATGTTTATAGGAACTATTAAAAAAAAATGTATGAAAATTCAAAAATCTGTAACTTTTGAAGGATTTTTTGGTCGATTTGGTGTCTTCAGCAAAAAAATGATGCACGGCAAACATTTTTTTGGCAATTTTTTATTTTATTTTTGGTCGATAAAACTTGATTTGCATAAAAACACTATTTTTTCTGATATTTTTTAGGTTGATGCCAACTTATAAGAAATTTTCAGAATAGCCAAAACTCTTTGACCGAGTTATGAATTTTTGATCAATACTGATTAAAAAAATTTCAACTTAATTTTTCGATGCAAAATCGAATTTGTATCAAAAAAGTACTTTAGTGAAATTTTGATAAAGTGCACCGTTTTCACGTTATAGCCATTTTTAGGTGACTTTTTGAAACTAGTCACAGTTATTCATTTTTTAAAATAAGTGCCCATGTTTGCCCACTTAAAAAAATATATTTTTGAGGAGCTGAGAAAATTCTCTATATTTTGCTTCTTTGAACTTTGTTGATACGACCCCAAGTTGCTAAGTTATTGCCATGCAAAGATTTGAAAAACAGAAAAAAACCCACCATTTTCTAATGTCGATATCTCTACAACTAATGGTCCGATTTTCAATGTTAAAATATGAACCATTCGTGAAATTTTCAGATCTTTTCGAAAACAATCTTTTCATTTCTTTTTTAATAAAGACTGACATTTGAACATTCAATATTACGACCTAAAGTCTTAGATCTTAGATCGCTATCTCCACGCGAATGCGAATGAATCGCTGCAATTTAAATTGCTTGCAAGTTCGGTCATACTTTCCTCGGATTTCGTTCCACTTTGATTGATATTTCACTCACAGAACACTTAAGATAAATGTTTTTCAACGTTCTGATTGTCTTAAACAATTCGAAAAATTCCTCGACATGACCTCAAAATGGGACAGGCTAGTGAACCAATGAGTTTAACCAAATCATAAAATTGAAATAAAATCCATTTCCAATTTTTATGGATATTTGCTCTCCTGGAAAAAAAAAATGTTTTCGAACACAGCAAAAAATCCGATGGTAAAATCGCATGCAAAAGCATGCACATCACCTTTGTGAGAAAAAGCATGTAATATTGTATGAGAAAACGTGTACACAAAAAGCATGTACCGAAGAAAAAAAATCAGGTCTGCTCACCCCAAAAATAACATCAATCCGGCGAGAGTCATATCCAGATTACCAAGTCCGCGCCCCAACCCACTCGGCTATCTCGCCGCTATGAAAACAATTGGATCTTCACCGATGTAGCTGTAGGTTCCCCATACATTGTATGCAGTTAACACAGTATACGACGTACGGAAAACCTGTTGTTACATTGGCATTGATCCGACTATATTCATAGCGGCGAGATAGCCGAGTGGGTTGAGGCGCGGACTTGGTAATCTGGATATGACTCTCGCCAGATTGATGTTATTTTTGGGGTGAGCAGACCTGATTTTTTTCTGCGGTACATGCTTTTTGTGTACACGTTTTCTCATTCAATATTACATGTTTTTTCTCACAAAGGTGATGTGCATGCTTTTGCATGCGATTTTACCATCGGATTTTTTGCTGTGAAAAGCTGAGAAAAAAATCCAACTATTTTAATTTTTTTTTCTTTGTTGGTCGGACATCTTTTTGCTAGGAAAAAGCCTTTAATTACGAATTATGCTCGTTCTGATTGCAGCATAAACTAGCCATGGTTTTTGTTTTGAAGGATTTTCAATATTTCTTGATTCAATTTGTAATGTATGCCGATACAAGTTTTTTTATTTTTCATGAATTCAAACAAGTTTTTAAGCCCAACATTTTTGATACGCACAAGCACAACTTTTTCCCAAATTCCCGTTTTGATAAATTATGCACTTTACTTAATTTGCACTTCTCCTGGAACGGCTCAACCCGGCGTCAAAAAACAGTTCCGCTGAAGGATGCAGCTGATGAAGGGGCCGACTTTCTCGGAAATGTGTGTTTGTGTGCGTTCGCTGTGCAACAACGGTCTCAATGAATCGTTCACCCTCGTGTCCCTCCATAACCTCAAAAGTAGATGCTCACCATCTTTCTGGCCCTGGCTGACCCGTGAAACCACAGGGGCTAACCAACTGTGTAGACACTATAATCCCTTTGATATCAAATAAAGAGCGATGGGGTTTTAAGGATTTTGGTCAAATACGTTGATATGAATTAATTTCTTGCATCAATTTTCAAGATTTTCCAAATGTATTACTTTGCTCTCAAGAATTTTTATTGTCATTTTTGACAAAACTGTTCCAGATTCCCCAACAAACCCTAATTGTTCGTATTTTTGGCACGTTGCATTCCACCCGCCAAAGCTAATGCCTCCGGAGTTCTTTTTTTCGGTTCAAACCTTTTGCGATCCCATTTCGGCGGTGCACCACACCGTGATATATGAGAATACCTGGTAATTTATGATTATTATTATAAAGACGCACATCCAAAAAGCGCACGGCGACTGACTACCATTAGCGGATTGATTCGAAACGGCCCTCGACGCCGCCGCGTTGAAACTGGTTCGCCACCATTGGGACTGCTGGAGGTTTAGCTGGGGGGAGCCCTCGAGAGGGGTTTTTAGAACTTGTGGTCGGACGTGTTGTTCCTCGGAGTTGCAGAAACCCCAAATTTATGATAAGGGATTTTGGGATTGGGACGGTGCTTTTATTTTGTGGTTTAATTACTGGTACAGTTGCAAAGTGGCCTTGGGCAAATATTTAGAAACTCTTTTGTAGAGATTTGGAAGCTTTTGATTTTATGAATTCCTTTCCACAAGACGTTAATGCTTGATATGGATATTGTTTTTAAGTTTATTACTTTTCTTCTATATTGATCAACGTCATGTCAACTGAGCATTCTTGGTCTCGACCTTCACTGATTTGACTCAAACTTGGAGTGAACTTTCATCTAGCGATAGTTAACAAAATCCCAAATTTGGACCCGATTGTTTCAGCGGCGGTTTTATAAATTCTATAACATTTTAAAAAGTGGACGAATCTTTTCGCCCTCTTCGGCCAAGTTGTTTTCTGGAACACGGACTATGAGCTTATGAGGTTTTTGAAAACTGTTAAAAATCGTTAAGGGGCTCAAAACTGGCAAAAACCAAAATGCACCGATTTTACGAGTTAAATCCCATCTAAAATTCAAAGTCAAAGCGCCAGGTCCTGTCGCAACCAATCAAGCTCATATTTGGGATTCGGACTCTGTACATCTAGCGTATCATGTCCTGAAATGCCCGCAAAATTAACCCGTTTTGCTACATCGTTTTACAGCATAAGTTTGTTATGAAATTTAACACAAAATGCTTCAAAATCAAGATTGAATCATCAGCTCAAATTGCATTTCAAATGCAAATATGATTTCCCCTATCCTTTTGCTTCTCATCAAATATCTGATAACTATCAGTTCAGAAATCAATACATCGATAATAATAGCCTTCCAAACCGGTTCGCCCGAATGATACGAATCGACGTCCATTATAAACTGATGTAATCCCGGGCAAATTGAATGCAAACAAACAAACAAACAGTTCAACAGTTGACCGAGCATTAACAACATCTCCCGTGCCTCCATCCCGGCCGACCCATCTCATCGACTGCGAGCACTTATTCTAATCAAAGTGATTGCCGGCGTTTGTTTACACCGGATAGTTATCGTCAGGTAATCCCAGAAAATCACCTCCGCCTCCCTCTTCCTCACCCTTCTCACCCAACTCGTCCATTTACATTTAATCACATTATTCATGTGTCTACAAAGTTGCTGGCCGCCGCGCCGCCAAGAAGCGACTTCGAAATGATTACCTGGCCGCCGCCGCAATCATCGCTGAATAAATTCTCGTTTACTCTAAAACAAACCTGCCGCGCAAAGTGAGGAATAATCCGTTTCGCACCACACCGGGTGCCATTATCCGTGCGGACCGGGGTCCTCGGGACCACGAGCTGGCAAGACACTGCTGGAGTTCTCTGGAAACTGCATTTTTAATAACTGTTAGAGCTAAAACCTAGTTTGTTTATAAAAGCACAAAAAAAACATCCTTGAACCATGCTAAACATCAAATAAATTAGAAAATATTCTTCAAAAAATATTATTAAATACTTCTCCTAAATAACAAATCGAAAAAAGAAAAAAAAATAATTTCCATAGAATTGTCCCTTTGAACAACCAAAACCCCAAGTCGTGGTCCGGTTCGGTGGCGCGGGAGCGCAAGGAAACCAATCGAATAATTTACTCATAATAGCTTATTACTATTTCATGTCTACGTGGTTTGTGTTTCTTTCTGACTGCCTTAGAAAATATCGTATCGTCGGAGATGTTTCTTGGACCTGGCTTAAATTGGTCGCCCAAGTAACTCAAGGCAAAATTCTAAAGTTATTACGGCTCATCATTTATGTAATCGGCATAGTTTGCGTTTTTGTTTGTGCGGACTCAAGATTTGTGTAGACGTGTGCGTTCCTCGATACAATCTGGGTACATTTTTTTAACCGGATAAATATCAGACTTTTTGCGCAAATCACCTTATTTCACAACAGAGCAGGGTCGTACTACGGTTAAGCTTAGGGCGTCCAATTTTCCCGGGTTTTGAATTTCCCGGGTAACGGGACAAATATTTTTGAAATCCCGCGAATTCCCGGGATCCCAAGAAATTTTTGAAGCAGTCATAAAATCTATGTTTTAATAATATTTTATATGTTTTCAAGCTTGAAATTATAGAATTAGCTCAATAATAATAATAATTGGTGACAATCTACACTTCAATCTAAACAAGGACGACAGTTTTTAAATAACTTAAAAGAAATTAAAAATGTTTTTTTTTGGATTTGAAATAAACTACAAATTTCAATTTCAATGTGATTCAAATTAAATAAGTATTTTATAAATATATTTCTTTTATATATTTTTTATATGCCATAACTAGAAAAGCTTGAAAAATTTCTTCAATTTCTACAAAAACGAGAAGCGACAACAAAACCAGAGTTTTATTTTAAAAAAGGTCCTATAAGCTAAATTGCTAAATATTTTCTATCATGTTATCAAAAAA
This sequence comes from Culex pipiens pallens, assembly GCF_016801865.2. Lineage (NCBI taxonomy): Eukaryota > Metazoa > Arthropoda > Insecta > Diptera > Culicidae > Culex > Culex pipiens. Next base: position 106,289,846 of record NC_068937.1, on the reverse strand, counting down.
AAAAACTTTTTTTTCATAAAATTATTTTTATTAGGGCCTTTTTGGTACTGGGACCTGGTTAGGACCGAGTCGGCTTTTGTAATTACATTTTTCTTAAAGCTAAGAGTAATTACAGAGATTAAAAAAAAATCTCTAGAAATAAAATGATACCAGTCAATGTAAAATTTTAGATAAGTTTTGAATGTCTTATTTTATATAAAACATATTTTACTAATTATTTTTAAGTTACTTCCGCCAACTGGGGAAAATCAAGGCTACAGGCTGAAAAGGTACAGGAGATTTCAGAGCTTTAAATTTAGAAATCGGTGTACTAATTGTTTTGATTCCGTTGTTTGATGAAAAATAATTTAAGATGATATTTTTTTTTTCAAATTTAAAATCCTAAATAACAAACATAAAATTAAATAGAAAATATTCAAAGCACCAGGCATTTTGCGAATCTGTGAACTAAAATTTAAACCATTTTCCCTAATAAGCCAAATTAAAGCTGATATATGCCGAATACAAATTTTAATGCTTTAAAATTCGGATTGATTACTATGTATTCAACTGTTCATCTATTTCTACAACCAAATCTGAATTTCCAGACCAAAATTTGATATTTTTTTCAATTTCGGGAATTCCCGGGACAAAAAATGAAAATTCCCGGGATTCGAGAATCCCCGGTTTTGGAAAAATCCCGGGATTTTTGTCCCGGGAATTCCCGAGATGGACGCACTAGTTAAGCTGGATCACTTTGTTTAGAATAATTTTCATCCATTTACAGTTGAAAATACATGTTCATAAATGATTTCTTGGAATCGTGTTCATTAAATTCCTCATTTTATGAATTTGTTTGATGACAAAAGTTCAAAATAAGAGGTGGGCAAAACCGCTCTTTTTAGGAGCCGCTCATTTTCGTTCGCTCTTTTGAACGGCTCTTTCGCTCCTTTTCAAAATTTGGATGAAAAGGTTTTTTTTAAGAATCCTGTGATTTTATAAGCTATTTCAAAATTTAAAACTGATATTTTATTTGGAGAAAACATTCTGTAAACTCTTTGCTACATTCTAATTTAATCGATAAAGTCTATAAGTTTTTAATCGGACAAAAGGATTTGTTTTTTTTTTCCAAAATCTCTAAACTATTCAGTAGATTTTTGGTAATATTTTACAAATTATGCAATTTGAAATGCTCAAATTTGTATTCCGGTGATACTTTAATGTACAATCAGTTGTAAAGGGATAAAAAAATTTCATGTTGTTTAAAAAATCATTTACATTACCAACACTTGACATTATTGCCTGATTACTACACATTTGGGTTTTGTCCGTGTAATAATTTGAAAATGTTTATTTGTTCAGGTGGTCTGCCATTTACCGTTCGGACGCTGACAAAGCTGACCAATAAATTCAATTCGAAATTCGGCTAGGAGAAAATGAAATTTCTGGAATGAGTTGTGTGTAACGAAAACATGACCACATGATAATGTTAAACAAAGAGTTGCAAGCCTGAGTTTGACGTTGAATTTAAATTATTTAGTTTGGATTGTCAAAATCTAAACAGTAAATTGTAGACCACAATTGCTAATACAAATTTGAAATCACTTTTTCCTCCAGTCAAATTTCGAATTGAATTTATTGGCTAGGTTTGTCAACGTCTGAACAGTAAATTGTAGACCACTTGAACTAATACAAATTTGGAAACTATTACACAGCCAAAACCAATACACCGTTGTCCAGATAGGAAAATTAAGTGGAAAATGGATTTTCCGTTACATGGCGAAGTTTTGGAGTTATGGGGTCTTCAAAAGAGTGGTTGCAAATGGAAAAAGCAACTTTTGGTTTGGTTGAAAATAAGGGTGGGTGGCTCACGATTTGGGTGATTTTGAAATCTAACTCTTCAGGAATATTTTTGGGATTCTTTTGTGTAATAGAAAGTTGTTGAGCTTGCCAATCCAAGCAAGGTTGTCTAAGATACCGAAATTTTATCTAGCAATCTACACCTTCCACGACCAAATTTAGAGAAAGAATCTAATCAAACCTTCAAAAATCAATATTTTGAACGTAGCAATTCAGGGTTAAGTTTCAGAGAACAATGATGTTCTGAACACTTTAAGAACGCTAACTTTTTGACAAATCAATTCGGACTTAAGGGTCAAAAGTTAAAGCCAATTTAAGGTAAAAAAAAGGGTGCAAATTTAAAACTTAAATATCTCGGTATAGCGCAGACCAAATTTCAAGCGCATTCGAAAGAGGAGATCTAGCACTACAAACGCTGAAAAAACTTCAGGTGTGTTTTTCTTAAAACTCGAGATATCTTCATTTGAAAATGTCAAATGTTCAAGGGAAAAGGTTATGGGACCACCCTAACGAAATTCGATTATTGTCCAACTATATGTTTTGCCTTTCTCGCCTAACTGAGGAAAGGCTATAAAAAAACGAAGTTGACTTTATAGCTGTCGGCCACCATTGTTAGTACCAACCACTAGTGTCTTCCTTTTTATCTACAAGGACTTCGCCGCCCTGGGCTCCTAAGTGTATGAAAGTATGGCACGGAGCGACGGCGCCGAATACCCATATTTACACAAAGAATTTTCGAGCGCCCGCCGCGGAATTCGAACCGGCGACCTCTGGATTGTGAGTCCAGAGCGTGGTCCGATTGATCCACACGGGCGGGACAGAAAGGCTATAAAATCAAACGAAAAATGAACTTCTTAATTCGACCTCCAAACCCAACTTCATGTATAAATGTCGACTCAGAATCAAATTTTGAGCAAATGTCTGTGCGTGTGTATGTCTGTAAGTCTGTACACCGAAAAAAATGCACAGTCCGGCTGAACCGATTTGGACCGTTCTCGTCTCATTCGATCCGTCTTGGGGTCCCACATGACCGTAGTTAGTATTAAGAAGTTTTGTTAAGTACTTCAAAAGTTATGCTAAAAAGACAATTAACAAAAGTCTGGAAGATGGTAAAAATAAGTGGAGAACTGACAACCCTGTCAAAAGTTATAAGTACTTAAGTGTTATTTATGCACTTTTTTGAGGCCGGATCTTGGATATTTTTATGGAAACGTTGTCCGGATCTATCATGCGACCCATTATTAGATAGGCAATCAAAAGACCCTTCCAAGATTGAAGATCTGACATTTCCATCAAAAATTATGAGCACTCAAGTGTTAATTTAACACTTATCAGAGGCTAAATCTGAAATATTTTGATAAAAATGTGGTTAAAATATCGATTATTGGTGATATTTTGTGTTTCTACATAAAATTATCATACTATTAATTGTCATAATGTGTTCGTTTTAAGAATTGTTCCTTTAAAACCTTAGTTAGACCCTGCCCAACACGGACAATCCGCAACGGGCGAAAATCTCGCCACCTTCACGAGACCAAATCACGACTCTCGAACCCGACAACTACAGGTTCCCAGGTCCCACCGCGAGAAACGACTGATAATTGAAGATTAGAAGCAAGAGGCAATATTTGCATGTTATAGCACTATTAAGTTCATTCATAATCTTTCTTGGTACTGCAAGTCGTCCTGCCCGGACAGCCCGGGAATGTCCCGGGCAACAACAGGGAACACGCAAATCAGTGCACGACTCGTACTCCTTTTTCCCCTTCCTTTCAAACAACTCATAAGGCAGTCCTACCCGGCGTCGTTGTCGAATTGCGGGTGCTCAATTATTGCAATCCTTTTCATGAGCTGTGAGGATGGTGATTATCTTCGTCGCTACCGCTGTCGAACGATTTCCTCCCCTCCTCAACCAGTTGCTCATCCTGGGATCTTCCCGGTGATGCCTCAGGGTTTCCACAGTGGACTGGTTTGGAAAGTGTTTGTTTGTGTGCGTTCGAGGAAGAGTACCGACCGAAAGATTTCCCGCGGGCAAACCTGACTCTGCGGTCGATGGCAAACGATTCGAACTTTAATTATGAGTCATTTTGATGAGAGGCAATTTGTAATTACATGATTTTGATAATGTTTGTATTTGTGTGGAACTTTGGTAGTTAGCTGATTGTTTTGTATGTACAATAGGGAGACATGTATGCTTTCTGGTTATGGAATGGTTAACTGCACTTTTTGCCTTCCTCACTGACGTAAGGCTATAATCCTGCTCGAAAAATGAACTTTTGAAAAACAGCTCGTAGACCTATATTCATGCATACCTATCGACTCAGGATCGAAAACTGAACAAATGTCTGTGTGTGTGTGTGTGTGTGTGTATGTGTGTGCGTATTCCCCTTGGTGCTCAAAATTCTTGCCAAGTTTTCTCGGCACTGGCTGATCCGATTTGAGTCAAACAAGTTGCATTCGATCCGGTTTGGTGCCTCATAATGCGCTATTGAATTGTTTGAAGATCCGATAAGTAGTTCGAAAGTTACGTATAAAAAAGTGTCAGAGTTGCGAATCGGGTGCTGGAATTTTAATGCCGGATCTCACTTATCTATGGGTAATTCTCTACCAACTCACACGAAATCGGGAAAAGTTGCCCCGACCCCTCTTCGATTTGCGTAAAACTTTGTCCTAAGGGGTAACTTTTGTCCCTGATCACGAATCCGAGGTCCGTTTTTTGATATCTCGTGACGGAGGGGCGGTACGAGCCCTTCCATTTTTGAACATGCGAAAAAAGAGGTGTTTTTCAATAATTTGCAGCCTGAAACGGTGATGAGATAGAAATTTGGTGTCCAAGGGACTTTTGTGTAAAATTAGACGCCCGATTTGATGACTTTTTTTTCGTAAAATCGCGATAACTCGTGATGTTTATGAGCAAACCCCTTATGTCTGTATATCAAAATTTGTGTAATTGTCTGCTCTACAACTTTGTAGAACATTGTTGCACTCTAAAAAATAACCCTGCAAAGTTCGAAAAAACACGAAATTTTAAAATGAAAATTTTTGTTCTAAATGAAAAATGACCCTTCTGGGTCAATGTAGATTCGAAAAGAGCATTAAATTTCCCATAAAATGACATGTTCCAAAAAAATTTACAGTCGAGTAACGGAAAATGGGAGAATTTTTAAAACATTTTTAGTGTTTTTTCGATGAAAAATACGTTTTTTCGGAATTCTGAGTACGCCATCAAACCGGGCGTCTAATTTTACATAAAAGTCCTTTTGACACCAAATTTCTATCTCATCACCGTTTCAGGCTGCAAATTATTGAAAAACACCTCTTTTTTCGCATGTTCAAAAATGGAAGGGCTCGTACCGCCCCTCCGTCACGAGATATCAAAAAACGGACCTCGGATTCGTGATCAGGGACAAAAGTTACCCCTTAGGACAAAGTTTCACGCAAATCGAAGAGGGGTCGGGGCAACTGCTGTGTGAGTTGGCGTAAACTATATGTATACTATGTCCGGATCCATCATCCGACACATCTTTGGTTAGGTAATCGAAAGACCTTTCCAATGAGTCCAAAACATTGAAGATCTGGCAACCCTGTCTCGAGATATGACCACTTAAGTGATATTTATGTACTTTTTTTTAAGCCGGATCTCACTTAAATGTATGTAAACGATGTCCGGATCCACTATCCGACCAAACGTTGGTTAGGTAATCGAAAGACCTTTCCAATGAGTCCAAAACATTGAAGTTCTGGCAACCCTGCCTCGAGATATGACCACTTAAGTCATATTTATGTACTTTTTGAAGCCGGATCTCACTTAAATGTATGTAAAATATGTCCGGATCCATCATCCGACCCATCGTTGGTAAGGTAATGAGTCTTTCCCATGAGTCCAAAACATTGAAGATCTGACAACGCTCAGTCTCAAGTATGACCGCTTAAGTGACATTTGTGTATTTTTTATTGAGAAATAGATGGAATTTGTGTCCAAACCCATCATATCACCAAATGTTGGTAAAAAGTGAGGAAGGCACCAACCACATTGGTGGATTAAGTTAGTTTTTTTTTTCAAATTTTAAATTATAATGCTGCAAGATGTCAAAATACATTTGAGATTGAGCTCAAGCATTAATTTTACAAATGATAAAAAGTAAGTAAAAGCAATGTTCAGATCCATCGTACGACTGTAATTTTTCTTATAATGTAATGTAATTGTAAATTTACACATTTTTCGTGCTAATATCACTTTTTTAACATAAAATATGTCCACATTCCCAGATACATTCGACTTTTACCAAGATTTTGATTTACTGTCTATAAGCAATTCATAACTTGCACACCATTTCCTTTCTTGAACATTTTTTTCCTCCATGCAAGGCCAAAACTTGGCGCAAAACTAGAGCGCCAACATCGGGAACTAATAATACGTTATGCTGCCGCCACCAAGTATGTGCACTGGTGGGCTTTTTGACTCCAAGCTGTTGCCGAAAAGTTTCCCAGTTTCGAGGGCCTGTGTGATCCACTTTTTTTTCCTTCAAAAATGAGTGGAGAAAAATCACCAACCTGATCTCATCGCCGTAAATTCTAGAGGGTGATTTGGGGTTAAATGGTACATTCTGACAAAAAAGTTTTAGTGGAAAATCTAGAAATTAGGAAAATTTAGCTGACTAATGATTTCTTGGAACCGATAACACTATGTATTCGAGTAAATTTACCCTAATTTCCCACACAGAACTAAAAAAGAGGAAGTGCTCAAGTCCTACCGTTGGCTATCACGAGTTTGATTCCAAGTTGAGCAGTCCGAGACGAAAAAAAAAATCGCAAAACAATGAACGCGCAAACTTCGGGGGAAGCTTTATGGGATAATAAAGGGGGTCATCAGGATCAAAAGGTTTTTCTTCCCGTTTCCACGCGGCGGTTCCCGGCTGGCTCCAGACAAGACAGCAAATATTAATAACGCATCGAAGACCAAGCTGAAGGATGAATCACTAACGACTGACGAACTGCTGTTTCCACGCGGAGTCTTTTTTTTTTGTGTTTCACTCAGCCCGGAATTATTGCACCGAAAATCCCGCCAGTGTCTGCCGCGGCGAAAACGTGATCTGCAAATGCAAAATAATTGACCCACTGCGGTGCCCGCGGATATCTTCTTGCGATTCTCCCCGCGCAGGACAATCAGCGGTGGGCAGAAGCTGCGTAACCGAGGGTAATGTTAGGAGGATGATCGCAGCGAAGTCAGGTATTGAGTGTGTGTCTGAGCTGCAATTTTGGACGAGGTCAACGTTCGACAAGAACTGTGAGAAAGAAGGATACACTTTTGGGATAAGCGCCTAGAGCACTGATGCCATTAGACGGGGATAATTAGTCCTTTTTGGTACGTTTAACCGAACTCAATCGCTGAAGGAAGCGTGAGAATTTTAAATATTGCAAGTTCGAAGTCAGAACGGTCTTGTCTGTCTTGTCTGTCTTGTCTGTCTTGTCTGTCTTGTCTGTCTTGTCTGTCTTGTCTGTCTTGTCTGTCTTGTCTGTCTTGTCTGTCTTGTCTGTCTTGTCTGTCTTGTCTGTCTTGTCTGTCTTGTCTGTCTTGTCTGTCTTGTCTGTCTTGTCTGTCTTGTCTGTCTTGTCTGTCTTGTCTGTCTTGTCTGTCTTGTCTGTCTTGTCTGTCTTGTCTGTCTTGTCTGTCTTGTCTGTCTTGTCTGTCTTGTCTGTCTTGTCTGTCTTGTCTGTCTTGTCTGTCTTGTCTGTCTTGTCTGTCTTGTCTGTCTTGTCTGTCTTGTCTGTCTTGTCTGGCTTGTCTGTTTTGTCTGTCTTGTCTGTCTTGTCTGTCTTGTCTGTCTTGTCTGTCTTGTCTGTCTTGTCTGTCTTGTCTGTCTTGTCTGTCTTGTCTGTCTTGTCTGTCTTGTCTGTCTTGTCTGTCTTGTCTGTCTTGTCTGTCTTGTCTGTCTTGTCTGTCTTGTCTGTCTTGTCTGTCTTGTCTGTCTTGTCTGTCTTGTCTGTCTTGTCTGTCTTGTCTGTCTTGTCTGTCTTGTCTGTCTTGTCTGTCTTGTCTGTCTTGTCTGTCTTGTCTGTCTTGTCTGTCTTGTCTGTCTTGTCTGTCTTGTCTGTCTTGTCTGTCTTGTCTGTCTTGTCTGTCTTGTCTGTCTTGTCTGTCTTGTCTGTCTTGTCTGTCTTGTCTGTCTTGTCTGTCTTGTCTGTCTTGTCTGTCTTGTCTGTCTTGTCTGTCTTGTCTGTCTTGTCTGTCTTGTCTGTCTTGTCTGTCTTGTCTGTCTTGTCTGTCTTGTCTGTCTTGTCTGTCTTGTCTGTCTTGTCTGTCTTGTCTGTCTTGTCTGTCTTGTCTGTCTTGTCTGTCTTGTCTGTCTTGTCTGTCTTGTCTGTCTTGTCTGTCTTGTCTGTCTTGTCTGTCTTGTCTGTCTTGTCTGTCTTGTTTGTCTTGTCTGTCTTGCTTATTTTATTATTATTATTTTTTTGCTTTTGTTGATGTAACTTTGCTTTTAGCATCCTTTTCAAAGTGGCTAACTAATTGCAATGCAAACATTATGCATTGCTGCCTAGCCCACACAGCCCAGCCAAAGATAGATCCTTTTCTCATTACGATTCAACACGAAGTCAATCATCGCTCAATCAGTATGCCATTAACCAACCATCCAGTGCGGAAGCCAAAAGGTTGGTTGCCTTCAAAGTCAGAGAAAGAGTTCCGCCCGTGTGGATCAATCGGACCGCGCACTCCAATCCAGAGGTCGCTGGTTCGAATCCCGCGGCGGGCGCTCTAAAATTCTTTGTGTAAATATGGGTATTCGGCGCCGTCGCTCCGTGCCATACTTTCATACACTTAGGAGCCCAGGGCGGCGAAGTCCTTGTAGATAAAAAGGAAGACACTAGTGGTTGGTACTAGCAATGGTGGCCGACAGCTATAAAGTCAACTTCGTTTCGTTCCGCAGGGTGGCGTGGTGTGTGTGTGCTTAGCGGCAACCAATCAACCGGCAAAGCCATCACCCGGCAGCCAATAAGTCATTAATCGCTTCTCGCCAACAGCCACCAGCAGCAGCAGCAGCCACAAGCCGAACCGGGAGTGTGGTTTTAATGATTTAATAAGCTTCTAGACATGCATCGGCTCAAGCAGGTTGTTGAACCATTTGGCTTTTGCAGTTGATTTGTCAACTGGTGAATTTATTTTGAAAAATTCTTAATCTTGAATTTATAGATGAAAAAAATCAACACTCAAATTGCAAAATGAAAATAATTATCAAAATAAAAATATTTTATTAAAAAAAAATTAAAATCTCATCTGCAAACACCGCCTTGAAAGAAAAGAGTCGGTAATTACTGATTAAATACATCAATGTGACAAGTCTCGTTTTAATGGAACATCACACTTTGCTACCAAACTCACGATGCTGATCATCGTCTGAGCTGCTTTTAGATCATTCACTTATCGTTTACACAGTCCGACATATTTGTGTCTCCGAGAAAAACGACTTTTTGAGAATTTTCCAGAATTGCTGGAAAAAAAATTGAATCAGTCACAATTTTAAGCTACTTTTTTGAAATGTTGATGATGAAGATTGCTAAAGTTTATGTGAAAAAAGGAATTCAAACTTTAAATTTATAAAGGCATACAAAATTGAACACATTGTTTCTAGGTGACCAATTTCATCAACATTTGTTCACTGTCAAGTTTTCAAGTTAACTAATTTTTAATAGTGTAGAAATAATCCAACATCAAAAGAGTTTTAGTCCACTCAGGAAATGGGATTGTAGGTTGTCGTAAATATGGAATTTTACCTTTCACCATTGTAGACGCATGTGGTTATCGGCAAAGCAAGGGCTTTATGGAATGTGTAATTAAATTTCTGGTCGGCGGGCGGTGACAGTGCATTATGTGTCACATGCACTTGGGCACATGCTGTGAAAGCAATTAAATGCTTTGCCAGAATGCAGTATCGAATTGTGGTTTGTGGGATTTATGAGGGCCTGCATGCCTGTCGATGCAGGTGGAATTTCGTTTGATGATTTTTGAACTCATTTCAACGTTTGATGTGTCAAACAACTCAATCAGTCTTAAACTATGATCAACTGTTATTTTGCCTAAATGTAGACTGACAGACAAGACAGACAAGACAGACAAGACAGACAAGACAGACAAGACAGACAAGACAGACAAGACAGACAAGACAGACAAGACAGACAAGACAGACAAGACAGACAAGACAGACAAGACAGACAAGACAGACAAGACAGACAAGACAGACAAGACAGACAAGACAGACAAGACAGACAAGACAGACAAGACAGACAAGACAGACAAGACAGACAAGACAGACAAGACAGACAAGACAGACAAGACAGACAAGACAGACAAGACAGACAAGACAGACAAGACAGACAAGACAGACAAGACAGACAAGACAGACAAGACAGACAAGACAGACAAGACAGACAAGACAGACAAGACAGACAAGACAGACAAGACAGACAAGACAGACAAGACAGACAAGACAGACAAGACAGACAAGACAGACAAGACAGACAAGACAGACAAGACAGACAAGACAGACAAGACGGACAAGACAGACAAGACAGACAAGACAGACAAGACAGACAAGACAGACAAGACAGACAAGACAGACAAGACAGACAAGACAGACAAGACAGACAAGACAGACAAGACAGACAAGACAAATTACCATTTCAAAGGGTCGTTTGATAATCTTCACAAGCTAAAACGGCTTCAACAAAGTTCATAAGTAGGGTTAGTGAAATTTCACGATTTCGCGGACAGCGTGAAATCCGCGAAATTTGGTTTTTCCGCGAAATTCCGTGAAATTTTATGTTTGTGTGAAACTGTAACGATTTTCCCAAAATAATTTATCAAACTCAAATAGGAATTAAAATAATCTTATGAACTACTGTAGAATTATGCAAGTGAATATCCTGGTTTAATTACTGATCTAGGGTCATTGATTTTCGACGATTTCGTAGACGGCGTGAAATTCGTGAATTTTATCAATTTTCTCAAATATTTTTTTTTTCAAATAGTAACATAATAAATATTTCATCCATAAATTTTATTAGTTTTCAATTGAAAAGGTTGATATGAACCATTTGAAGAATTGTTCAGATTTTTCAGTTTTTTAAGAAACTAACTAAATTTAGTAATATTTTCATTTGCTAAAAAAAAGCAAAGCAATCCACTTTAACGACCCCCGGGTCTTTTGTGGTCTCTGTTGCAAGTTTCTGCTCATTTCTACGCGTCCGAAGGTTATGTGTGGTGAGTCACCCAAAACCTCTTTTACGCAAATGGACCGACGTTTTACTTCCCCATCCGATAGAAGGCCAGAAGGATAAGGCGGGAATCGAACCCGCGCCCCATAGCAACTTAGGGATCGGCAGCCGAAGCCGCTAACCACCGCGCCCGAGGCCCATTTGCTGTTATTGTTAATTTTACTGCTTTTTTATTTAAAAGGTATAGTTTCGAAAGAAATTAATATAATCAAGCTTTGTTTAATTCAAAATAATATGAAAAGATTATTTTTAAAGAGATCCAATAAGTTATTGTGTTTCATATGTTTATAGGACATTTTCAAATAAAACTCTGGATTTTTTATCTTTGATACCACCTTTTAAAACATTTCAGAATTTTTTCTTAGTTTAATTTTAACGATATTTGATTATTTGGGTGAATGATTCCCGTGAAAGTTCAAAAATTCCTTTTTGTTTTCTGTTCTCATTTTGAAAAAAAATTCGATTCCGTTGCAAATTATTTTTTTTTTGATTATTGATTTTAATTTTTTTTTGATGTGAGATGAAAACCTTAAAAAATATTTTTTTATTGGCTAAACGTCGCAGACAATTCAAATTTTACTCATTTTGGCTGGACAAGATTGTTAAATCTTGCTTTGATATGAAATTCAATAAATTGTAAAATGATAAAACAGAAGCAAATCAGCGAAATCTTGTTAGCTTTATTAGTCGAATATTAAAAAAGCAGTTCAGTAAATGAGCATACATATGCCCTACATTTGGTTCAAAATATGTATAGAGCCCATCCCTAAACCAGGTGGAAACATTTTTAAAAATTAGGAGTTTTTTTTGTCACGTTCAAATTTAGTGAAGCTTTTTTTTAGTTTATTGAAGAATAAAATATAATGAAGCAGAAAAAGTAGTTTCTGTGATTTAAACGTAAGATTTTGAGAGTTATTTTAATTTTTTCACGTTCCGTGAAATTTGGTGTTTTGAAATTGAGGTCCCCGTGAAATTTGCAATTTTCGAGCGTGAAAAATCACTAAGCCTATTCATAAGTCAACGACGGGATAATATCCTGTAGAGGAAACAAAACCACTTCCTTCTAGGAAAAAAGTTGCGCTTTCTTCGCATCAGCCAAGTTGTTTAGCAATTGCAGCAAAACGATTCCTTTCTCTGTACGGATATATTGAGCTCCAAACCCGTCTACAATGTATGCACGTTCGCAGTAAAGCAAAGCATCAGCAAACACGCGTCCCTGGATCATGACTTTCCGGGAAGAGTAAATCTAGAACACGTGTTCCTGCCAGTAAGCGAGGAGTGGAGTGCGGCGTCGCGACGCTGCTGTGTTCTTACACATCGTCGCCGTCGTGCTAACTTGTCGTACGTGCATTTTGGGCCAAATTGAGTTAAGAACGCCATTTTGTGCATCTCACAATGCCACATCTTTTGACCTTCACAGATCCCCAAAATTCGATTTCAATCCTAAGATATTCAATGAAAACCAAAAATGCTCCGAAAATTTTTGTCACTTTTCATATGAAAGTAGTTTCAATCTTGTCGTGCTATCTTGTCACTCCCAGAAAATTGATGTAAGTGCGACAAATGGCCAAAGGGATTTCAGGTTAGGATGCGTTTGACGCACGTACAAGATAGACTACCGTAAACATTTGTAATTATAACTCGGGACTCCAGCAACCAACTTCAACCAAACTTCGGGACAATGCACAGAATGGTCAGCCAAACAAAACGTGTTTGTTATTGTTTACATTGCGTGCTCTCGTTTTTGTTTATTCAAGGTCAAACATTAAAACGCGTTTTTCTCGGAACGTCGAAATGGCGGGTGCGACAAGATAGCACGACGACGTTGACATGGAGCGAGCAAAGTGCACACTCCAAAGACATGGACGTGTTTGCAGAAGGCAATCAGCAAATATTGAACTGGATGAATAATGAACTTGGCAATTAATTGATTTTCTACGTTGGCTTGAAGTTTTCTGTTTACTCAAGCCAGTAATTGAATTAGTTTGTTGCGCCACAGGAGGTGCAATTCTGTCGAGAAGTTCGACGAACTTTTGTTGTACTTCTTAAAAGTCTTGAAAGTGTGCGATGCTCTTGGCGTGGTTGTTATTAGCCGATGCCACTTCGCAATTCATAAAGCAAAGCTCGACAAAAGCTTAATCAACGGATTTAACCCTTCCCCTCAGTTCATACTCTCTTTATTTCGGGGTACATCTCGAATTCTTGTCACAAATTTGTATTCCGACAGTGATATCTTCATTACCCATTCAGCTCTTGTTGATTCATTCATTCATTCAAAGTGCCTGGCTGCCATTCATCCAGCAGCAGTTTTATGCTTTTTGAGCATTTCTCTGCGTTTTGCTTTCGGCATTTTTGTTCCACCAATCTGTCTTTATGAAAGAGAGACACTCTGAGTCTGCTGACTCCGCTGTGTAGAAGTTAACACAACAGAACTTCGTCCACGGTAGAAAGCCTGCCCAAAATTATCCCAATAAAAGAAAGACCACTTGACCCACGTCCCAGGCCCCTCCGGTCGGTCAGGTGTGCACTCAGAGCCGTACCTTGGGTTCACGGCGCCCTTGGCGAAGCATCAGTTTGGCGCCCCTCCCAAATTAACAAGCATTTTGATAAATTGATATTAATGTTCAATGATTGCACAGTTATTTTATGTTTTATTTTTCAAGACAGGATAGGGATCCCCCAAAACTCTGTACTGCACTTACAAAACTACTGTAAGTCGATAAACTAAAGAAATAAACTGAATTGAATTGAAAGATAGTATAGGACTTATAAGATAGGTTGAATTGAAAATTTCTTATAGGAGTTAACTGCCACTCTAATCGAGTCCGTCCCATATGGGTCATTCCACCTGAAGCGGAACACCATTTGAAAATTACCATCTCCGATTCTGCTCAAATTTGGCAGAGCTGTTAAGACTATCAAAACATGAAAAAATCCCGAATTTCATCCAAATCGGACCACCCCCTCCATTTTTGTACCCTCCCAAAAAATCGACTTTTTGGCGATTTTTGAGCGAAACCCCTATCTTCAAACGACGATAACTCAGGAACCACAAATCTTAGAGGGTCGGTCTTAGACTCAATTTTGAAGGAAATTGGACGTAGAATCCATTTCCGTGATCAAAATTTAGATTATAATATGTTTTCTACCTGTATTGCGCAATTGAAAACATTAAATGGCCGTATCTCAAAACAGCCCTATTTATTTTTTAAATTTGACCTCACCATCGTATTCCCCGTCCGATTTTACAAAAGAATCACTTATCGACAGAAAGGAATATTTTTCGTTCCAGAGATATCGAATTTTAAAGTTTTAAGTATTTGAAATTACCTATAATATCTACACTCGCCGCATCTGCTAGAAGCACTCAGTCGTGCTGATCAATAATAACTACCTGGTGTTCTGTAAGATGAATTATTTTTTCAATTTTATACGATTTTGAGATAATCAATACCTTGAACAATCTATTTTTTGATTTATTGGGTAATTTTTAATGCACTATTTTTCCTGATCTCAGTGTCATTGAACCATATTAAGTAAAATTTGAACTTTTAATATTTATTTGCAAATGCTACAGAGTTTTTACAATACAACTTTCGAAAATTTATCATTATTCTATTATTTTCATATTTTTTCTAATTCCTCATTTCTTCCCACTTTCTCAAATTATTTCTTTTATTTCTTCTTTTATTTGAAACGAGAACAAATGTAGAGCTGGCTGTAGTAGATGAAATAATTCTCATGGGTTCTAGAGCTTTTGCCATGTGCGGTAGCGAAATAGTGCCATTCAGCAAAAACCCCAAATTCTGCCTTAGGGTTTGAAAGATTGATCATATTAAACCGATTTTTATAATGTGTTTCATCAGAATAATTGATGATTTTTTTTTCAATTCTGGTACATTTAATTTCAAAAGCAATACCATATACTTCTGATACATGTGGATAGCAGCTGTATCGTCTTCCAAGATTTCGAAATGATTGACAAACAAAAAAAAAGATTATTGTTCGGACGGTGTCAAAATGAACACAACTGAATAATAACACAACTAGATAATAAATCAGATTAATCGTTGTGATTTTCTTACCTTTTTCCAGTTTTATACTTTCCAGAAATCCTCCTCCTTAATCATGCTTCACGAGAGTTTTGTTCATATTAATTCATAATTTTTAACACGATAATGTATCGTACACTTTTTCTTAAGTTACAAGATCAATTACAATTTCCTGCTAGCTCTGCGGGAATTCCATTCTGCCCTGTATTGCGTGTCGTTCTTGCTTTGTACTGTGGGCTAGCACACAAATTCACCGTATACAGCAGTTTCCTACAGTGGTGTACATTACATTTTTGCCTTATTTGCTAATGATTATTTGGGATGAAATCTTAATTCAATAAATAACCAGGTAGCAGTTATTGAACAGCGCTTCTGAGTGCTTCTAGCATATGCGGCGAATGAAGCTAATGTAGGTAATCTCAAAAACTAAAAACTTTAAAATTCGATATCTCTGGAACGAAACAAATTCCTTTCTGTCGATAAGTGATTCTTATGTAAAATCGGACGGGGAATACGATGGTGAGGTCAAATTCAAAAAATAAATAGGGCTGTTTTGAGATACGGCCATTTAAAGTTTTCAATTGCGCAATACAGGTAGAAAACATATTTTAATCTAAATTTTGATCACGGAAATGGATTCTAAGTCCAATTTCCTTCAAAATTGATTCTATGATCGACCCTCTAAGATTTGTGGTTCCTGAGTTATCGTCGTTTGAAGATAGGGGTTTCGCTCAAAAATCGCCAAAAAGTCGATTTTTTGGGAGGGTACAAAAATGGAGGGGGTGGTCCGATTTTGATGAAATTCGGGATTTTTGCATGTTTTGATAGTCTCAACAGCTCTGCCAAATTTGAGCAGAATCGGAGATGGTAATTTTCAAATTTGCATTTTTTCTTGCACACTTCAGGTGGAATGACCCATATGTAAAAACAGCAAGCCGAGAAAAATGCAAGTAAAATTTTTCCCGCCCATAAGGCTACGTGTTAAAACTTCACGAAAAAGTAGAGTTTTTGCGGGTTTCTGAATCAAAATACTATTTTTTATTGGTTTTTCTGATAGTTCACATGATTCTGAACCAAACTGCGTCATTACTTCAAAATTGACGAAATTAAATATAGGACGGACATGCTTTGAGCGGCATTTAAGTTGGCTGAATATTTTCTCAGATATCATAAAGTCGATAATGACAGCGGGTTTTAGTTTTATTCAAATTTATTTTTCAGATAAATGCACAGAATTAAATGCTCAATCATGATGAATTTTGCTATAATTTTATATTTTTAAGCCTGCATAATTTGATCTGATCTAGTATTAATTTGATCCGGAAAATAATTAGCTAATTTGCCTTTGGATTTAATTTCGTTAATTACAACGAAGAAAGAAAAAAAATCCTTCTTCAAAATTTAAAAAAATAATAATTTGATGCCCGTGTACCCGTTTTTATTTAAAATATAAAGATAAAAAAAAATATTCATTTTGAGGAATTTGTCCATCAATATTTGAGAATATACTTCATAATTTTATTTTTTAAATTATGTTTTGCTTTAATTTTTATTTTCATCAGTATGTATTTGTTTATTTTTAAATTCGTAAAATTAAATTTTATGTTCTAAACAAATATTTTTTGCGCAAAACTATAGAAATGTTTTCAAACCTTGGTAGAATATTATTTTTTTGTTTTTAACTGATTTTTTTTAAATTGTTTTTCATTACCAAAGTTTTTTAGACGATTTAAAAAATTAACAACACCGGTTATGCTAAAACTGAAAAAAAGATGTGCTCTAAAAACATTTTTTTCTTGAACAAATAATGTTGGTCTATTGGCGAAAATTCAAAATTTATAGCAGTTTTCCAATTTTAAAACACTAGTAGGTATTTTGAAGAGAGTAAGCAAATTTCAATGCACGAAGTTGATTATAAAAGGGGAAATCGGGCTGAAAATATTTCAAAGGCCTTTTTTAACTCGAGAATGTAAAAAGTTCAAATGAAAGGTACCTATATGTTTTAATGTTAAAATAATTCCTATTTCAAAGAAGCTCAAAATATGACCCAAATTTTTCACAATTTGGCTGATTGTGATTCAGAGCCAAATTAACGTGAAAATAACATTTAGTTGGAATTTGAATTAAATATACTTTATTGAATCTTTCTTATAATAATTACATTTGGTTTACATAATAAGTGGTCAGCTGTGGCTCTTCAGCTTTAATTTGCTTTTCGTGATTTAAACACTGTTCATTTTCATAACTTTGAAAGTATATGATTTATCATTTTTGTAACACTAGGTACAATGAGGAAAAAAAAAATGTTAAGAAAACATAACCTAACCTAAAACTAACTTAAACTTACAATAAACTAAACCAATCCTTGAATCAAGGGGTATTCAGAAATAGCACATTTTTCCCTGAATTTCAAACATTTTTCTTGAATCTTCTGATCCAACATTTTTACTTCTGCTAATTCATGAACCTCACTTGATCTTGTCCAGCCAGGAACATTCAAAACCATTTTGAGTACCTTGTTTTGGACACGCTGGAGCTTCAATTTATGAGTTCTAGCGCAACACTCCCAAACAGGTACTGCATACTCAATAACGGGGTAAATTATTTGTTTGTAAACTGCTAACTTATTTTTCAAAGAAAGCTTTGATTTTCTGTTAATTAAAGGGTACAAGCACCTGATGAGAATGCTGCACTTGTTCAATATTTTGTCTACATGCTGCCGCAACAAAAGTTTCGAGTCAAGTATGAGACCTAAGTAGACAACTTCCTTTGACCAGGGTATCGAAACATCATTCATTTTGATAAAAACATCATCCTTTGGGGCAAATCTGGCCGATTTGGAAAGAGGAAAAATGATGGTTTGAGTTTTTGCTGCATTTATACGAATTTTCCAGTCGCCAAAGTATTCGGAAAGAACGTCAAGACCCTTCTGAAGACGGCCAACTAAATATCTGGTTATTTTACCCTTATAAATAACGGCAGTGTCATCAGCAAAAAGTGACAACACACCATTACCAGGAAGAGTAGGCAAATCAGATGTAAAAATATTGTACAGAAGTGGGCCAAGAATACTTCCTTGGGGAACCCCAGCATCAATGTTGAATAATCCAGAAGCAATCCCATTCAGAAAAACCTTGAACGATCTCTCCGAAAGATAGTGCTGGATAATTTTGATAAGATACATTGGAAAACCGTATAAATACAGTTTATGTATCAAACCATCATGCCAAACATTGTCAAAAGCCTTCTCAACATCCAACAAAGCCATAGCAGTTGATTTAGACTCAAGCTTGTTCTGCTTGATGATTTTGGTTACTCTCGTAAGCTGATGAGTAGTATTATGTCCCTTACGGAAGCCAAACTGCTCGTTCAAAATTATATTATTATCGTTGGTAAAATTCAAAAGCCTTGAATAGATGACCTTCTCAAAGAGTTTGGACAGACTACTCAAAAGACTAATGGGACGATAACTTGTTGGCAATGTTGGATCTTTTTGAGGCTTCAAAATTGGTATGACTTTGCCCAGCTTCCAATTGGTGGGGAAGTAACCAAGTTGCAAACATTTATTGAAAATATTGGCTAGATGTTGAAAGAACTGATCACTCTGTTTTTTCAACACTAGATTAAAAATGTTATCAAAGCCAGGAGCTTTCATATTTTTCATTTGTTTTACTGCAACTTTGATTTCCTCACCAGAAACATGGGAATCTGCAGGAAATTCAAAGGTAGAGTTATTAATTGTTGAAATACTATTGGCAACTCAGTTGCAAAGTAACCGCCGACCTTACAAGTCGCATTCTCAACGCCAGTCCGCAGTTTGTGTGCGCGTCGCCGCTTTTTTTAAAATGTGCACCGTAGACAAAAACAGTGTGGTTCTGGATTTTTGTCAACTCCAAAACCAACCAAGCCCAAAGCTTGTAAAAAAATTTCTCGCAGACCTTCAAGTAAACCAAGAAAACTTGCGAGCATTGCAATTATGCAATAGAAGAAAAATAGCCGTGTTGCAGTTCGCCGACTCAGCAATGGCCTCGTCCATCATCGACAAACCTCTGGTATATCAGGGTTGCAAAATCCCGATTTACCTGGACAACAACGCTACGGAAGTTCGTGTGCTTGACCTACCTCTAGGCATAAGCAATGATGACGTAGCCAAAGTGATGAGTAAATACGGCGAAATTTTAACCATCACCAACGACCGCTGGATTAACTTCTTCCCAGGGATCCCAAATGGAGTTCGGACCTTGCGGATGTTGCTGAAACAGCCAACGCCGAAATCAATCACTGTAAACAACGCTGCTGCAGCAGTGACGATTATAGGCAAAAAATCACTTTGCAAACTCAAAGCAAAGAACAAAAAATGTGGGGATTCGAGCAAAAAGGTGAACCAAAAAAGCAGTAAACCACCGACTGAACCTGAGCCAAGCAGCAGCAGCAGCAGCAGCAGAAAAAGCAACAACAGTAAACCAGACCAAAATGCAATGGAAACAAGTGAAATTGCCGAAGAATCTAACGATGGATTCGAGACCGTGCTTTCTAAGCACACTCGCAAATCCCGGAAGCGCTTGCAAGCATATTTGGACGCGGATTACGACTTAAGAACAAAACGAAGAGAGATTGCTGAAGAAGAAACAACAGATGAAGAAGACGAAGATGCCATACAAGCAAAATATTATTACAATAAGTGTTATGAGTTAACGGTTAAATCCTCGAAGGAAGAGGACGAAGAAAAAAGCAAAGAACTTGATAATTTAAGATCCAAATTTGCCCGTAAATATTTGAAACTAAGACAGAAATCGTTAGAAAAAAGGCATGGTATCAATTATTGAAATATAGCCAGACAAGTGATCAAAAACTTTGTAAACTTTCCTCTTCTACTATCCACCTTAAAGAGACGAATGCACAATGGTGTAAAATCTCTATAATAAATAAAAAAAAAAAAAAACTATTGGCAACTGATGTTTCTTTACGGCTGGTCATGGAAGCGCCAAGATTATGAGAACTAACAAAATGAAGCCCAAGTGCATTTGCCTTTTCCTCGGATGTAATCAAGGGAAAATCCTCAACAATAAGAGGAGGAATAGGCTTTGGTTTGTTTTTAAGAACTTTAGAAAGTTTCCAAAATGGTTTTGAATAATTCCCAAGCTGGCTTACATGTTTTGAAAATTCTTGATTTCTGATATTGTCAAGTCGGTCTTGTATGATTTTGTTCAAATTGTTCACTGAAATCTTTTTGTCATAGTCCCCAGTCCGTTGATATTGTCTCCTATAAACATTCCTAAGTCTAATCAAGTGTTTAGTATCTACGTCAATATCAGTTACCTTAAAATTAACAGGAACCTCCCGAACGTTGGCAGCCTCTGCTTGGTTGATAGCCTGCTGGATCACCTCCAGCGAACGATCAATATCGGCAGAAGTTTCCGGGTGTTGATCATAGTCGATGTTGCTGTCGACCACTTGCTGAAACTGCTGCCAGTCAACGTTGTGGTAATCTTTCCGGGTTGGTTGCCGCTGCGGAGTAACGGAAGCTCCAACCTCCACAACCACCGGATAGTGATCAGAACTCAGCTCTTCAAACACCTCAGGATGAGCCACGTTCTCAGCCATATTGGTAATGAAGAAGTCGAGCCACCCTCGTTGGACGATCTGGACTCACAACGTTGTAGTATCCGTTTTGCAGATCGTTGTGCAGAATCACTCCGTTCCGATTCCTCCTGCTGTTGCCCCAAACTTCATGCTTCGCGTTGAGGTCACCAGCGATGATGTACTTTGCGCTCCGCCGTGTCAGCTTCTGGATATCGCTCTTCAGTTTTGCTGCTGAACCATCTCTGGAATTCACCTGACGTGGGCAGTATGCAGCAATGAAGAGTACTGGGCCAACCGAAGTGGGAATTTCCACCCCAACGGCCTCGATGATGTCCAGCTTGAAGTGTGGCAGCCGGCGTGGCTTGAGATCACGATGAACAGCGACAAGCACACCTCCTCCTCCAGAAGTGGTCCTGTCAAGCTGCGTCGCGATCTTGTAGTTTTGCAGATAAACTTTTTCACCGGGCTTCAGATGAGTTTCCGTGATGGCAGCTACGTCGATCTCCTTCTCGCGAAGAAAATCCACCAGCTCTAAGTTCTTCCTCCTAATGGAGCAAGCGTTCCAATTCAGCAGCTTGAGGGACCTACGATCCATACTGGATGACGAACGAGGTCAGCACTTCAATCTGCTGGGTCTTGGTTTTGCATGCACGCAGTGCAGCGGACATCTGTTGGAAAATATTGAGGAGTTCGTTTGAGGTGTAAAGATCATTACCATTTTCCTCAACTGCTGGTTCTTGGGTTGGTCTTGGTTCCTGGCTGAAGCCCGGTGGTGACGGTCTCGGCTCCTGGCTGGAACCCGGCCGCGGTTGATTCATCTCAGCTCTCTTCCTGGGATCCAACGGCAACGGTGCCAGGTTCGGGACCTGGCGTCGCGGTTGAAGAGGTGGAAAGTTTTGCTCCACCAGGGCTGGAGGAGTTCTACGATGCTTAGGCTGATTCTTCGTCGATGCTTGCTGCCGAATTTTCACGAACTCAGCTCTCTTGGGGCACTTTCGGTCGGTTGACGAATGCTCACCGTTGCAGTTGAGGCACTTAACCAGCGAATCTTGGATGCACTGGGATGTAATGTGCGCATCGGTACCACATTTGGCGCAACGACGCTTCAGGTGGCAGTTCTTACCTCCGTGCCCGAAACCCAGGCAGTTGAAGCATTGTGTGACGTCACGATGCACTGGTCGGTATCGCTCCCACGACACGATAATGTTGAAAACCGCTCGGATTGCCTTCAGCTCAGGAAGCGTCGTCGATCCCTTAGCCAAATGCAGCAGGTAGAGCTGGTCACGGTACTTGATGTCTTTGTTGCGTCGGCTCATTTTGTGCACGGCCAACACATCCAGTTTCAAAACTTTTAGCTCGGCAGCTAATTCCTCTACTGGCATGTCGTACAGACCTCTGACGACAATTTTGTACGGCTTATCCATGGCGACATCATGGGTAAAGTACTCCGCCTCGTTTTCGGTCAAGTATTCCTTGACCAGTTGATAGTGCTGCCTGGATTGCACCAGCACCTTAAATCCGTCCTGACACAGACGAATGTTGCCTTGGACTTTCCCAGACTTGATGAGTTCAACCAGCCCCGCTCGAAAGTCGATCGTTGCTGCTGATTGCCGTACATAAAAAGGAGGCAGTTTCTCCTTTCGCTGTTTCACTTCATTCTCCTTTGCTTCCGCTACCTGGTCCTCGTCAGGCAGTCCAGCGAACTTGTTGTTCTTCAAAAGCTGCTCCTCGTGCGATGAAGAGTTCTCCTCCTCCTCATCCATCGGTACAGTACCGTCGCTCTTTTTCGTCTTTTTGCTGTTCGATGTCACTTCCAAAAGCACCTTCCTCTTGGAAATCCCCGGTTTTTGGCCATCAGTTGAGGCCTCAACCTTCCTTTTGGAAATTCCCACTTTTTTGCCTGCTTGAGCCGCAGGTAGGGCGATATTGCCGGCGTTTTGCGCCGGGACGCGACGAGTCATGTTGAATCAGACAACCTTCTCCAACGAATGCTCGGATAACAATGACATTTAGTTGGACATTTTTGTAGTCTGGAAGGTATGACTTAAATTTCATTATACAACGGTCCAAACTTTAACTTGTTTTTATTTTGAGAAGCTCTTCTATTGCTCCCTTAACTTTCTGCCACTTGAGCGCCCGTTCTTAGATGAAAAAATAAATTTAGCATTAAGTATGAATTTTCAAAAACACTTCAGTAGAAATATTCATACAATTGACTTTGGCGCCCCTAAATATTTTTTTATATTTTAAACCAAATTATCTAGTTATTTGTAAGTCTATTTTATAACTCGGCGACCTTTCTGTTTCAAATATCTAAAAGGGTGTTATAACTGACATGAAAAAATTGTACAATCATCAATTTCGGCGCCCCCCAAGGGCTGGCGCCCTTGGCGGTCGCCAACCGCGCCAACCCCTAGGTACGGCGCTGTGTGCACTCGTAACGTTGGGACGAGGAGAGGCGGTCACGGGTCGTTAAAAGAATTACACCTGAAAATGCTTAACTGTCAAGAGTCATTGGCTTCGAGCAGTCAGTGGCGCGGACAAACGGAACAGAGTTTGTGTTCTTCGCTAGAATCGCTAGAGCCGTTTCTGGGCAGACGATTCGAGTGGGGCTTTCTTCAAAAACTCAATTTGTGGGAGAAATGTGTGTTTTCAATTGAATTCCGATGGGTTATGCTCTCCCGCCTATGAATAACGACAAAATGTCAACGGCTTGAAAGAACATTCTCCTCAGTAATAAGCTGAATAGTTGGGTGAAATTATACGAACCGTTAGAACAAACAGAAAAAAATGCACCGGCTGCTTGATGTGGGAGTTCGCGTGCTGGGCGGGGACACCGTTTGGACTACTAATTGGGTGTTCGGCTCCAACGTGGACATTTGATTTGTATGGAGAATAGATAATAGAATGTGCTGGTGGAGATATTATGCGTTGAAAACTTTGATAGTCATGAGGAGAATGTAAATAGTCTAATTTATGTTGAAAATGAAAAAAAAAGTTTTGTTTTATTATTTCGTTTTGACGTCACAACGCTCAAATGATTGATATCGGAATGACTTGTAAAATTTCAAAAAGGCTAAAACCTTATTTTCAAATCATCGTCATCATAATGAGCCTTTTGATTTTTGAACGTCCAGAGCTATTACGAAGTGTCATTTTTTTAATGATTAATTTGCATTCATTATAATGTTTATGAGAATTTACACTTTTTCTAACTCAAAATCTGAATAAGACCAATGCAAACTTTAGTTCAGGTTTTCGACACTACCCTCTTTCGAATTTCTTTCATAAATCAGAAGGCAGGTTATACACAAAAATTGTAAACATTAATTTGAATTAAACAGAGCAGCATGTCATTCCATCGAGCACCTATTGTTGTCATGTTAGCAATGTGACGTTCAATAACAGCTTTTAAAATGCGTTCCAACTGAAATTAAATAACAAGCAGCTCTAAAGTAAGTGAGTCTTTCCGCCATGATCAACATGATTTATTAAAATAGTGAGGTACAGCAAAAATGAATGAAAATAGAACCGAACCCTTAACTTGCTAAACATGTTAGAATTTTCCCTTTGAGCAACTCTCTACGAAATCGGCCGATTTCGACCATTTTTAATTTTTGTATTTTTTGATGTGGCTCAAACATTGTGGGGGCATTCCCTATGACCAAAGAAGCTATTTTGTGTCATTGGTTCACCCATACAAGTCTCCATACAATTTTGGCTGCTGTCCATACAAAAATGGTACGTAAATATTCAAACAGCAGTAACTTTTGAGTGCATTTTCTGATCAATTTGGTGACTTCAGCAAAGTTGTAGGTATTCTTGAGGACTATTGAGGAAAAAATAGGCCCACGGAAAAAAAAATTGCAGAATTTTTATCAACTTTTTTTTCACAAAAATAGAATTTCCCAAAATACGATTTTTTTTATTTTCGAGATTTTTTTTTAAATGTTTCCACAAAAATCCACAACTTTTGAGCCATAGACACATGGTCAAAAAATCTGCCACCGAGTTATAATTTTTTTCGAAAAAAAAGTGATTTTTGGAAAAAATCGAAATTTTATACCAAAAAATTTACCTCAATTATTTTATGTAAAATTGAATTTGCAATCGAAAAGTACTTTACAGATTTTTTGATAAAGGGCTCCGTTTTCAAGATATAGCCACCGAAAGTTTGATTTTGGCGAAATATTTGCAGTTTTCTGATTTTTAAAAATAGTAACCATGAGTGACAATTTCTTAAAAAAAATTTTTAAAGTTCAGAAAATTTGCTATCAAATTGTCAAAGAGACATTGAGGGTTGGACCTCTGGTTGCTGAGATACAGCGGCTTAAAGAAATAGAAACAGGAAAATTGAAGTTTTCTAAGTCACACTCAAAAACCCAGCAATTTCTAATGTCGAGATCTCAAAACTAATGGTCCGATTTTCAATGTAAAAACATGAAACATTCGTGAAATTTTTCGATCCTATCGAAAAAAATATTTTCAAAATTTTTAAATCAAGACTAATATTTCAAAAAGGCCAAACATTCAATATTACGCCCTTTTGAAATGTTAGTCTTGATTTAAAAAATTTGAAAATATTTTTTTCGAAGAGATCGAAAAATTTCACGATTGTTTCATGTTTTGAAATCGAAAATCAGGCCATTAGTTGCAGAGATATCGACATTAGAAAATGGTGGGTTTTTTGGGTGGGACTTAGAAAACTTCAATTTTCCTGTTTCTTTTGTTTAAGTCGATGTATCTCAGCAACCAGAGGTCCAATCGTCAATGTCTCTTAGACAATTTTGTAGCAAATTTTTTGAACTTTAAAAAAAATATTTTCAGAGGTGGTCACTTATGGTCACTATTTTAAAAAATTTAAAAAAAGCTAATATTACGCTAAAATCAAACTTTCGGTGGCTATATCTTGAAAACAGAGCCCTTTATCAAAAAACCAATGAGACAAAATAGCTTCTTTGGTCATAGGGTAGGCCCTCACAAAGTTTGAGCCAAATCAAAAAAATACAAATAAAATCCATTTCCGGTTTTGGTAGAGAATTGCTCATCTGTGATTAACTAGTTTAAGGTTTGAACTGGAAATTGATTGCACACGGGGAACCAGCCAGGGCAAATCTAAGAAAATCTTGATTAATTTAACTAAAAGTATGGGTTATTTTTTTACACAGCTTTTTTTCAAAAATCGATTGTTGATTTTGTTAAGACGGAAGAGGTTTACATCGCAGTCGGGAGCTGGTTGGATGATCCTGGAACTGAATTTGGTGAAAGCGTTCTAATTTATATGTTAATATATTACTGCATTTTAATGTTCATAATATTTATCAACCAATGCCCACTACTTCATTCGTCGGTGAAGTATCCCATCAAACCCTTTCCCCTTCCAAATCCGGATATCTTGGAGGTCGTCTAAGTTCTTAGGCATCTCTATAGGGTATCCAATCATCAAATCCCTCCCCACCTCCCCCGTTGATCGTGAGGAGTCGACCAAAAGGACAAATGAGTGGTGATGTGTCATTCGGCACATTCCTGACGCATTTATTTTCCTTATCGGCGCCAACCTAGCTATTGCGAGCTTTATGCTCGGCTAGAGTACGGTCAACCAAGCTAAGCTAAGCTAAATCGATTGTTGATTTTGTTAACCCGGAATAGCTGACCACCAGTAACTAAAAAAATAGAGAGACTGCTATAATTTTCTTTTGAGAAAATCAGCTAAAAATTTGTTGTTTTTAGCTGAAATATTGTTGAATATTCTTTAAAAAAAAAAACAGGCTGAACCATATTTTTCAAATGTTTTTTAACCATTTTTTTCGTTGTATCAACCGAAATATTTTTGCATGCAGCATATTATAAGTGGTTTATAACAAAACATTGCTTAATTTAACATAATTTATTTAAGTATCGATATATATATTATTTAATTTTCTATCTATAAAGGCTGGGCTGTATTTCTAGCTTTATTTTCAACTATTGTCTTACTTGAATACACAAAAATATTCGTACCTGTAGCCTATTATTAGCTGTTGTTAGCTATATTTTTTATTGAGTTTGCTGTAAATTTTGTAATGAAGTTGACTTTATAGCTGTCGGCCACCATTGCTAGTACCAACCACCAGTGTCTTCCATTTAACTAAAAGGACTGCGCCGTCCCGAGCTCCTAAGTGTATGAAAGTATGGCACGGAGCGACGGCACCGGATACCCATATTTACACTTAAAATTTTTAGAGCGCCCGCCGCGGGATTCGAAACAGCAACCTCTGGATTGTGAGTCCAGTTCGCGGTCCGATTGATCCATACGGGCGAGACAAAATGTAAATTTTGTAATACTGCCTCATAAATTAATACTGGGCGTTTTTATATTCGCATTTATTCTGCATATAATTTTAACTGTTTATTCTAATTTGTTTTTTTTCTAGCATGAAGTAATTAAATTACTGCTAAATAGCATAACAACAATTTTTTTTTCAAACTGTTGTTATAAAACATGCAAAGTCTGATTAATGTTTTTAAAGATTACCCTGCATAAATAAAAAAAAATAAAAAAAAAATTATTTTTTATAAAATTAAGTGTTGTTTTCACTTACCATCACTGTGAAATCATCCGATAAGTCATTATCTACAACGGTCTCAGGTTTAGTTATTTTTCTGGTGGTTGGACACAGAATTTAGATCAAAGCGAACCTTTTTGCTGCAAATAGACATATGAAATTTATTAGTCACCTAATACGAAACTCTTAATTTCGGCTTTAAACTGAAAAAAGGAAAGTAAGTAAATGTAGCATACATTAAAATGAGGGATGACGAAATATCAATAATGGAACTAACTAAGCTGTTATTTATTTAACTACTTTTGGTAACACACATTCATTGCATTTGATTCAAACTTAAATCATCGTACTCCGATTCCTGAAAAAAATATTTTGGGTTTTACATACCAGTTTATTCTTATTTAAACAACATTTTTAAAATATTTATTATCTTATGTATTTAAGCTTTTTAAGGATTGAATTTTCTAATTAAAATCACAATAGATAAATAATTGTGTGAAAATAAACCCATGCTAAGATTAACCAACATTTTGGTAAATTTGCCCGGACAGGTCTTTCCATGCAAAAGTTGGCTCGCCTCACCCTTCCACTGCCCCTCTCTTTCCTTCAAACATTCTCATTAAGTTCCCTCGCATCAGAGGTCCTCATGGCGAATGTCCTCGTCTTGCTTTTCATAGTTTATCACCTGCAAGGAAATCATCAACAAACCTACTCACCAATTCCACCACCACAGTTGCAACAGTGTTCACTTTGATTTGCACCCTTTAACATTGGTCAAATAGTTTGATTTTCACCATTCACATCCTGTCACTTCATGATTAACAACACAAACTCAACAAATCGACCGCTCTCGTTCAAATCCTTGCTCCAAATGACAGACGTAAATAAACTCTAGTTCATCTTTTAAATATTCAACGAATTTTTAATTAAAATTTACCAAGAAAAATCTTGATTTTTCTAAAACCAAAACTAACAGTCTAGCACGTTCATTCGAGTTCGGGAAATCTGTTAGCTTTTTGCCTTTAGCATTTTTAACAAACAGGTTATTATGAATATTGAATTTTAGTTATTTTAATTGAAAGTTGGCAGTAAATCAACAATCTTATTTGTTAAAATTTCTGGGCACAGTCTCTCCGCGCAGTGATGTCCGATGTCAAGCTCATCATAGAAAAATCATTAGTCGATGATGTATCTAAACAAAAGACGCTCCTACAATCGATAATCACTAGAAATTATTATAACATCAATCATTAGTGCTTGCACGTGACGCGACGTGACGTTGCGTTTAATTACTTACCGTGAATATCACGGGATGAGTCTTTAAATTCCCTAAGACTATCGCTTCTATTGGGCACAAATTTCAATAGACAAATTGCGATGATTAATATCAGCTGCCTGTCATCGTGGCTGTGCGTTGAAAACACCTCCCTTCCCCTTCCCCCTTCACCCGTCACCCAACCGGAAATGGTTTTCCAATTTCGCGCCAATCGAACAGCCGCTGAAAACCACTTTCACACCAATTCTGATTCTAAAGTTATTCGCCCCAATTAAATGTCACTTTCAATTGTGCGTTGCTTTCGCGTGGGAGCTGAAATATTGGCACTGCAACATAATCAATTTCCACGTGTTTTGCGGGGTTGCACGTGTGTGGGGTGGGAAATTAATTTTCCACTCGCTGCCATCGCAACGCAACACTTCTCCTTTTTTCACTGCTATTATTTGTCACGCTGGAAATTTGCCGTTCCGTTTGTGTGGGTGCGAGTGTGACTGTGAATGCATATACGACACACAACGCCATAGGACGAGAAGCTTTTCCATCTATTATTTTCCAAGCTCACCTTGGTTCGAACCGATCCGTACGGTGGTAAGGAAAACCCAGTGGCGTACTAAGGGGGGGGCGGCGGGGGCGGCCCGCCCCGGGTGTCACCCATCTTGGGGTGACACCCGAGCTGATGGGGTGACACCTGACTCGGACGAAGAAAAAAATATAATTGACCTAAAATATGTTCATAAAAAAATCATCAAGTATCTAACTAATAGAAACAAAACATACAAGTTAAATTTTCTGAAACATTCATTTTAGATGGGGGTGACACCCAAAAGTAACACTCATGTTTTAGAATATGTTTACATAGTATACTTATAATGATGAAGTTAAGTATTCACAGTTAGTAAAAGTGCATGTTTATATGAAGACTAAAGACTTCAAAAATTTATCATCAAATAAAGAAATTTTGATAAAAATACTAATATGTAAGGGGTGTCACCCCTATATTATTAATGTACAAGCTTATAAAAAGAGTTAAATGGAAAATGTTTCCTCATAAAAATGTTTTTGTGACAAACCACTCTTGAGTTTGATTTCTTTTAATTTTCTCGGAATGTGGGTTTATTTTTGTTTTTTTCGGCAATGTATCAATTGAAAGCAAAAATAATAAAAAACACTTTGAATTGAAAAATTAATAAAGCAACTGTTTGCTATCAAAACTGGAAGCTAATAAAAGGGTGCAGAAAACGGCAAATTATTTTAATGGCAATCAGGGATGGAGTAGTCGCCAAAAAAACTTTTTCGCTTGCGAACTTTCATCACCCGGAGCCGAAACACGCAAGAGAAAATTTGCCTTTGAACTTAAAAAAAAAATAATAAGTTGAAGATTTTATTGTGAGTTTGATTGTTAGCAACACTTAAATTATTTTATATCGTTTTACTTACATACATTGTTACTCTATGAAATGAGACAAGCCATTTTTCGACGTATGAAGTTACATCTGAAAGTGTAGTAATGAAATCGGTGTTTCACCGAACGGACTGATGTTTTTTTGGTTACATTTTACCGATCTCTCGTGCACGATTAAGAAGAGCCATGTTCCTTTTCGATTTTTTTTTTATTTGAACATGTACTTTTATTCATGTATTCAACTATTTTATACAAAAATCACCGTAATTCTTTTAGGAAGGTCAAAGTATAACCTAACAGTAGATACAGTTTCAACCGCAGATCCGTTTGAAAATGTGTTTAACATTTTGAACAATATTTGATTATATTTATTATTCTTTAGTAAAACTTCACATGTTGCACAACCTTTGATATGATTTTTAATATTTAAATAAATGTTTTAAATTTAATTATTTAACAAGATTTACGTCCGTCTCAATCCCTTTTCATAAATTTCCTTCTAATAAAATTTTCTGTGCAAAAAATAATTGTTATTCAATTCGATACTTTAATTCAATTAAGTTTAAGGTTTGTTTTACCGAATTTGAGATTTTTGGAAAGTAATCTATTTTTCAGTTTTACAAATATGTTTGTACAGAAATCCCTTTTGTAAAGAAACAATTAATTTACTACTCTTTTCAATTTGAATGAATATTGAAACATACATTTAAACAACAAAATCTAAAAAATAAATTTAATCAAAAATTACATCAGAGAAATTTATGTTTTGCAAAACAATGCATATTATTATGTTTTTCGAAATTCAGTGTTTAACTGTAGAAAAAAATTCAAATATTTTTTTTCTAAATCTAAACGATCTGACTGGAAGAAAACACGCGCTTTTTCAATAAATAAATGTTCCAGCTTAATCTTTACTAGGCAATAATGAGAGATACAAAACAATCTTAACGTTACCATTGTTTTCTTTTTAATTAAATTGACAGAGAATATTTAAAATTGAAAATTCTTAAAAAATGTATTTAATTAGATTCTTGACTATTTTTTGTACCAAATTAACGAATCATCTTTCTTTTTTGTTATTCGGGTAGTAGAATTTAATATGAAAATAATAATTTTGATGGGAAATTTAACGACAATTTCAAATAGGAACAAAAAATCCGAATGCGTTTCCTAAACAACATTTATTAGGATTATGATTTTTTTGTTTATAATGATTAAAATTTGTAACTCCTACTTGTTAGATAGTATTGATTTCAGATAGATACACATGATTCGAGATATTATTTGCAAAATATAGGTTTAAAAATATCGTCATTTGTCAGGTTAATTAAAATTTGTTTATTGTTTATTATTTTTGTTTCAATGAAATTGTTTTATCGAACTTTTTAAATTTTATTTTAAAAATTGTCAGGCTGATCCGAAGGGGTCCACAGAATTATGATTTTGAAATTAATAAAATTTACTTTTTGAATATAGTTAGAATCTATGTTTCAACAAAGGAAATATTTTTTTCCCATTATCTTCCCTTCACTTATATTTTTTAGTTTTTAACGTTTAATAAATCTTTTTGGAAAATGTGCTAATGCTTATTCAATATTTTCCGAATACTCATAAATATATTAGGTATTAAAATGTAACTGTAGATTCTATTTTTTTCATTAAATTTCATATTTTTTATTATTTTTGTTTATAAAAGCACTTATTCATAATTTTCCTAAACAACTTCATAAGAAGAATCCTAAATGGGCCGGATTCCACAGTAATCTTAAGACCAGCCCGCTTGCAGCCCGTGAGACCAGCGTGCAAGTCTCTGTATAATTTTAGCAACTGTCCATACAAAAATTGTAGGTTAGTTTAAGACTCGGCAAGAGTGCCCAACAACCTTTTCAAACCCTATTATAATTGAAATAAACAAAAAAAAGCATCCATGCCAAAAACGTTGGATATTTGAACAAATATCCTAAATTATGATCAATCAAAAATATAAATTAACGAAACATTAAACTACTTGTCACAAAAACATTTTGATATTTTCACATGCAATTTAGTTGAAAAACAGCACCATAAATCAAAAAAAAAAGTAGAGTAATCGGCAATTACATTAAAATACAGAATGCGCAATCTTTGCTCGTATTGTTGCCGTTCTTCTAAATTATATGAAAATCCTTGTATTCGATTTTTTTTTTGTTTTAGATTATAGTAAATTTAAGATAATCAAAAACACATCTTTTGATTTTATGGAAGAGATAGTCAAAAAATTTCATGGCGGTATGATACAAAATGCGATTTAAAAAAAATATTAGGATGTTCTCATAGCTTTTTCAAAAGCATTTTTTTGTTTTTATTTTCAAAATAATTATATAGTAAACTTAACTATTGTAAAGTTTTTAGAAATTTACTAAAAGGCATTATTTTAAAGTTAAAGGCAATAAAGGACCAATGCAATTTTTTTTAAAGCAGTCCCAAATATGTACATTTTTGTTGATTTGAAAAGATATGAAATTCTCTTACTTAAGATTTTGGAAATTTCAAAATTCAAAATAACAAAGGTATTTTCATGTTTTTTCAAATACCTTTCATTTTTCAATAGAAGTTTTTTCTCAAGGTTTTTTGACAGAAACTATTATTTGTCTGATTTTTTCAAATTCTGCAAGTGTTTCCATAAATGGGCACTCTCTTGAAAAATGAAAAAAAAAATACTTATTTTTCTGAAATTAAATAAATAAAATGAATTAAGTTGTTTGACATGCGTTGGGTGTTCCAGTGTTAAAATAAAGCTTTAAATATTAAATATATATATTTGCTCATTTGAAAATCAGATTTTTTATAATGTTAAAGTTACAAATACAAAGATGCGTGAAAATCCATTCAATACCTGAGGAGAGCAATTAAAAAAACTGAGTTGACTCCATTCTTTTTGTGAGTGTTTTCAAGTCAAGGCAATATTGATATATTGACAAATCTTGAAAGGTGAATCTACCTCTACCTTCAGTCTTAAGAACAAAAAAAGATTCTATAATGTTTCAGCAAAATTAAACCAAATATGAATGAAACTAATTAACGCTTTTCAAGGAAAATTCAAGGCAAAATGTCTCTAGTATTCGGATTCAGTGTTAACCACTTTTTTTTTAATTATGATGTTTTGATTGATGGGAAAACATGCATCAAAAATATTTGCACAATAAAAAAAATAACATTTCAATTCTCATTTAAAGACATCACCGAGTTCTTAATCTTTCCGGAATCAATTTTTAATTTATAAAATAATTAAAAATAAACTTTTGAATATGTTAAAAAAAATTAAACCATTTTAAGATTTTTTGAACAAACTGTTTTTTTAAATGAACAAATATATTCAAAGCAAAAAAATAAAAATTAAATTATTGGTTGAAATAAAATTCATTGATAGTTGAAAAGTTTACCCTTTTTGTGTTTTTCTGTTTTTATTATTTAAAAAATTATTGAGCATTTTTATTTGATTAACAAATTTTACAATTTGAAGTTTTATGTTAACACTGGAACACCCAACGCATGTCAAACTTACACG
Source organism: Culex pipiens pallens (assembly GCF_016801865.2). Classification (NCBI taxonomy): domain Eukaryota; kingdom Metazoa; phylum Arthropoda; class Insecta; order Diptera; family Culicidae; genus Culex; species Culex pipiens. The sequence goes on along the minus strand of NC_068937.1, from coordinate 106,256,329 downwards.
GACGCCCAACGGCAACTTCTACTCGCTGGTTCTTGTGCATAATTCAATCAATTTGGACGATTCTTTTTTTCTTTTTTGATTTTTGATTCGTAAGAATATCTAAATGATCCTAGAAATTTGAAGTACTCGATTCAATTTGCGCAATTTGAGCGTTTAAAAAAATCGCTCAAAATTCCGCGGGGCAAAAAACAAATTTGGAATGATGTTTTTGATCGCAAAGAATACAGATTTTATCAAACTAATTGTTGGAATGTTAAAAAAAAACTAGTGAAATATCAGTTTATCTGGTGTCAAAAATTTCAATTCAAGAAACCCTAAGTCCAAAAAGGTTTTTTTTGATCTGCAGTTCTTGGAAAAAAAAAAAAACTTAAAAGTGTCTTGTCCAAAAAAAAAAAAACAACGGAAAATTTACGTTTCAAAATATCCTACCCTTAACCAGTCAAAATATGTTGCTTAGCTTTAATTTATAATGATTCATTTTAAGTTTAAACTTACAATTATTTTAGCTTCCAAAGATTTTAGAAAATATGAAATAGATGGTTTTTTAATTACGGCTATACATCTTCTTCTATATATATAAAAAAATTCGACGGTTTTGTTTGAACGCGAATCAGTTCAATACGGAGCGTCAGATCGAGGTGTTTTTTGTTGCGTTGGGTTCGTATAAGCCCAAGGAAGGTTCTTACGCCAAAAAGTTACAACTTTGGCCACTCAGGAACCGATTCCGGAAAATCTACAGATTGTATGGGAAAAGCTGCGTAAAATCAAATTTTGATCACAGGAGGCTGAATTAGCAAACAAGCAAGAAACGTCAGGAAACCTAAAAAGGCAGGACGAAGTTTGCCGGGAAGAACTTGTTATGTATATTAAATCAAATCAGTTTGCTTTATTAAATTTGTTGTTGCCTTTGGAAAAAGATTTATAAAGCTTGAACTAATGTCATGTCTTATAATTATTAAAAAACATTTATCTTAACAAAATTTCTAGAGAATACTATTACCGCGCTTTTTTTTTCAAAATAAATATTTGAATTTAAATCAACATTAAAAATTTACGAATTTTTCAATCTCGTATCGAACAATTTTCTGAAAATAAATGCATCATTTAAAAATCATAACGTTTTACTTAAAAAATTGATGAAATTCAAATGTTTTTATTGAGCGTATGAATTTTTAATCTTTCTTAATTTTATGGAAAATGATTTTGATTTTGATGAAAAGAATATTCTGTGTAAACACTATCAAACGATAAAAATAATGTATTGTGTATTTGATGACACAACATATTTTCTGAATCTTTTTCATTTAAAAAAATCTGTTATTTATAAGGAAAATCGCCGAGCTGAATGATATCTTCTTTTTTGAACTAGTACTTCGATATAATTATTTCGATAATTATAATACGTGTATTTGCACATGAGAAAAAAAAATCAAATTATAAACACTTTTTGAAAAAGTCTTTGCTTTAATATAAAAAGTTTAATTTTCATTATTGAAAATATTTGTTTTTTTTTATATTGCAAGATTTTTGCTCATTGCAGAGTATTATTTAGAATTCCAGTTTGTAAGAAGAATACCATGTGACATAAGTTTGGTGGGATTAAACCGAGAAAGGGGGGTGTGAGAAGGGGGGGGGGGGTGAGGGGTGACACCGGGCAGCTCGCCCCGGGTGACACCCGGCCTTAGTACGCCACTGGGAAAACCTCATTTTTAAAATTCAATATGCCTTCGTTTCACGCTGTGGGTGGTGGCGGCTCAGTTCGGTGTGTGTCTCTGGCAGGTTCAACTGGTTCCAGCCAACCAGCCAGCAACAACGGTGGGTGAGTTTTCGTTAGAGTGTTCTAGGATTTGTAGTGAGGTTTGAAAGGTATGTTTTTCATTGCAAAAGCATTTCTATTATATTTGAGCAATTCACTGGCTTTTCGAAAAACCTGTAACTGGAGAAGGGATTTTCTAATCGCTTTGGTACGTTAATTTTAAATAATTTAATGCTTATAGAAACTTAATGCAAAAATTAAACCACGGTGTACTTCTTCAAGAAATTTAGGATTTAGGGTCAATTTCCTGATATTTTCAGAGCTAACACCGACCTACAAAAAATGATTGCGCAGGCTCAACTTGAGGGGAAGCATGAAGTTTGAGGTCCCCAGAAACACGTGCACTTTGAATTTTTAAAAAATATTTAGACAGGACCGAATGGGGGCGGTTCGGCGCTGTTGCATACAATCCAAAAATTGCATACAATATGTGGGAGAAGCGAACCACACTAATTCTTCATACAAACTTTGGAGAAAAACCATTCGGCCCTGTCTAAATATTTTTGAAAAATTCAAGGTGCACGTGTTTCTGGGGACCCCAAACTTCATGCTTCTCCTCGAGTTGAGCCTGCGCAGAATTTTGTTGGTCGGTGTAAATCGTCATATTTCGTTGGGGGGTCTATTGCAACTTTCTTATCAATACATAGTGAATGACTCTAAATAGCATTTATGCCAATATTTGAGCACCACTTAACAGTTTTCAAATTCATATTTTCAGTTTCCTAGTTTTCGATATTCTAAAAGTGAACGATTTTCTAAACAAAATAAAAAATCTTTTCATTGTACAACTGATAGTAAAGAAGTATTACTCGAATTCAAATTTGAGCATTTCAAATGGCTTAACCTGGAAATTTTTACCAAAAATCTACTAAATATCCCACAAGATTTTGGAAAAAAAATAAATCCGCTTGCCCGATTAAACTTTAGCATATCGTCTCTTATGTGGTATCTTGTGACACGTCTGCTGTAAAAAGATAGGACGTATCACAAGATAGCACACAAGCGACGATATATAGACTTTATCGATTAAATTAGAATGTGTAAAAGAGTTCGCAGAACATTTTGTTAGAACATAATTTTAGCATTTGTTCAATTTTGGCAGAAATAATCGCAATTTCGTAAAATTACTGACAATTTTCTCCAAAATCCGAGTTGTAAGTTTGTGTATTCGAACGTTTAAGTTTTTTATAAATTTATAAAAGTTAAAAAAAAACTTAAAAAATCACACCATTCTTAAAACAAGCCTTTCGTCGAAATTTTGAAAAAGGGCGAAAGAGCCGCTATTTTTAATGAGCGAGCGAAAATGAGCGACTCTTAGGAAAGAGCGGTTTGCAGTTATATGGCTTCATAGGATACCCAAATCAGTACATTTTTTCAATCACCGATATCTTGGAAACTATTGATCCGATTTTCAATGTCAAGAAATAAAAGATTTGTAAAACCTTTGCAAAGACAAATTTATTTGTTCTGAGTTTATTAAGAAGGGGTTAAGTAAATTTCACAAAGGCAGCAAAAGTTTTATGTGGGTAGATTTTTAACGGGTTTAGTCAATTTTGTTTGGAAATTCTCTGAAAATATTTTAATTGTTTTGTAAAACTATCAAAAGAACGCCAAAGAACTTAACGAGCTGTCAAAGAAGAGAGTTTTTGGCAAGAATGGCCGCAAACCAAATTTAGAAAGTCTTTATAATCCTTTGGTGATTTTTTCACACTGAAAATGCGCAATCGTTGTGTATCATAGAATCAGCTTGTTAAAGTTAATTTTTGGACCCAATTCCGGCAATTGTTCTTATCTTCCCAAATTTCGATAGAATAAAAAATCATTTGGGAAAAAAACCAAGCCCAAAGCATACCAGATTTTTTTAACTTTGTTAGTGAACCACCTTATTGATCACACACTTGCCACAGACAACACATATGTGCGAACCGTTTTATAGCAGTCTCGCGTGGTCCCTTGCAAAAATCGAAAAAAAAACTGAATCTCTTCCCTTTTCCAGTACGGAACCTAACCTCACGTGCTCATGAAGCCTGACAGTGAAGTCGTCCCGAGGAGGATAAAAAATCCTCGATTCGTCCAGGTACGGACACTATTTGGTGCCTCACGTGGCCGAATAGCGGTACAAAAAAAAGAAACTCGACAAAACGACGCAAATAAACAAATTTTCAAACAACAAATTATTTGGCGTGAACGTCCAAACCGAACTCTCGGACACAGAGACACACCGGCCAAGAGATGGCAGCACCCGATGGTTGAGAGAAAGAGCGAAACACAATGGCGGCTGGCCAGTGTCTGGGAGCCAGAACTGGGTTGAGGGATTGAATCGAGTCTGTCCGTCAATCCAACCTGTCTGGCTTAAAAGGGGAGATGGCATAACTGTGTGTGCGATTGCATTTAAATGTATGCGTTCTCCCTACGGGGGGGCCTTCACTGGTCCCGAAGGGCGAATCGTAACTGCTGTGCCGGGAACAATGGCGAAATGCAATTTAAATTTGCATCAAACGCAGTGATCGAGAGTCCTAAATGGGGTGGTAGGTGAGCGGGGGGTCAGATTGGTTCTAGTTGATTTGCACCGCAGGTGACGATGCAATAAAAGTGCGATGGATTCGGGGCAAGTTCGATTGTTGTTTTGGGGGAGGCCCAAACACACGAGTCCCAACAAATGAATGATTTTTTCCTCAATTCAGCAAGCGCAACAAATTTTAAATGGTATGAGGTTACATTCTGAACACATCATTATCGTTTGAAAATTAGTTTGGAATTGGACAAATTGCTTCCGGTGTCAAAAGCAGTCGCCCTTTTCAAACAAGTTTTCGATACTAATTATTTAGTTTGGGTTTGATGTTTCCGATTGTGTGGTGTATCGACATGTCAGTGCAGTCAATTTGACATCTAAAATTCAATATAGCGCCTTATCATGGCTTTCTACCTAAGGTACTCGCGATTGAGTGTGTAGTAGTTCGGTTGTCAAAATCGTTATCTCTGACTCTCTCACTCCACTGAAACTATCATTGTTTATGTTTCGGTTTTCCTGGCACGGTCCATTGTTCGTTTGTTATTGTTTTGGTTTTAGTGGCACGGAGTCATGCACTCACACTAAAGCAAAGCAAGATCGCGAGTACCTATGATATACAGCCTTGGCGCCTTATGAAGCATAAGTACATTCAGGGAACTTTCTAGAAAAAAGAACTTTATTAATTATTTATTAAGTAACTACTTTTTGATTTGGTATATAGTATCTGAGACATTCTCCGGGCTAGCATACCAGTAAGAAAATTTTAACACTTGATTTAATGGGGAAAAAATGTTGTGATTGGATTCTGTATAGTTTAAGACTTGTAAAAGCAATTTTTACAATCAATCAATGATTTACATCCTTAACTTTTGACGCAAATGAAGTATAAACTACAATAAACCAAAATATCGTGTTTTCAGGCATCGCAATCAGCAAAAAAAAACCTCAAAATCACCTCCGGGAACCCGAAATATCTCCGGTGGTCAGGAACAATTTTTCCAAAGCTGATCATATCCTGAAAATAGGATAAATTTCCCGTCAAATGCAACTGGGTAGATCGAAATTGCTCAATTTATTGCAAAGATACAGCGTTGAGAATTACCGTGACGTTGCAACGCAAGCAGAACAAAGTCTGCGTTGTAACGTCACGAAATGTACAGCGGTGGCAAAAAAAAATAGCTTAACTTTTTTTCAAAAACCAAAAAAAAAAAATATTGAAATAACAAGCCATAGCTTCAGCATTTGCATGGAAAAATTAATTTAAAATGCATTTTACACTAGTTCAGTTGTTTTGCAATCATTAATTTTCAAAAAATGAAAGATTTGACGAAAACAACAATTTTAGCGAAAAACAAACTTAAACATCGAAAAATTTCTAAAATCAAAAGATTTTTTAATCGACCCAAGCATGCGAAAAATGATTCTAAACGCAGGAAAATACATTTAAAATAAATTTCAGCAGATTGTACTTAAATTTCCATTGAAATTTGAAGTTTTTGAAAAAAAAATATTTTTTTGCCCCCCGATGTTTCGGGCCAACTTAACGGGTAAGGGGGGGGGGGGGGGGACTTTAAATAAAGTTTGTACTAGCCTTATAAGAATTTTACGAAAAAGTGTTTTTTTCAAATGATTATAAAGATGAATTTAAACCCTTAAAACACAATCGTGTGAATTGATACTTTCTAAAACAGAATATTTTCAAAATTAACGGCAGTATCTGTTTTGATTCCTTATTTTAGAAAAAATCACCCCACCAGTGCAAGTGCCACAGCAAACGTCCAAGTGGTAATTATTGTTCAAAATTTGCTCCGATAAAAATAATATGTATACGGGGTTAAAACTTCGAAAAACTGGTCAAATATGGTCAAATTATCAATTTTTCAAAACACTTTTTCGTTAAATTTTGATTAACTCGTTATGAATACTTGCTAACCCATTTTATTTTATCCATCTTTTTGTAATAACCCTGCAAAGTAACAGTAAACACGTAATTTTTAATGATTTTTCTTATTCTCAATGAAAAATTTACATATCGGGGTTTTTGCCGATTCAAAAAGTACCGTGAACTGGGGTGACTTTAATAGCCCGGGGTGACATTGATAGAAATTTGATTTGGCCACTAATTTTGATACATCCGATGTAACAGTCACATTTATGCATCTATGTTCGATAATAAGCTATCCCTCAATGCTAACATACTCAAAATTCTCAAAAATGTTTGGATATCAATTTGACAGGCATTTGAAAAACCTATCAAAGTCACCCCGGGCTATCAAAGTCACCCCAGTTTACGGTACATTAAATTTACCATAAAATGACATATCTCTCGATTTTGACAGTTGAGAAACGGAAAATGGCAGTGAAAATTAACTTTTTCGATGAATTTTTTTTTATGTTGAGTACGTCATCAAATCGGGCGCACAATTTTAAACAAAAGTTCCTTTGACATCTATCTCTTCACGGGTTCGAACTACAAATCACTAAAACAACGCGTCATAATGAAAAATCTAGAAAAATTAAATAGATCGTACCGCCTCACCGTCATGAGATATGGAAAAATGGACGTCGGATTCTTGGTCAGAGACCAACATTTCCTCTTATAGCAAAGTTTTACGGAAATCAAAGAGGGGTCGGGGCAACTTTTTTTTGATTTCGTGTGAGTATGCGGTTAACATCTGAAAGTAGTCATAAGAGCGGATCAAATCTAAGTTTCATGTTCCATCACAGGCAGGGTTGCCAAATCAAAATAAAAAAAAATAGGAAAAACTTGCAAGCAAAAATGCTCCAGTGACGGACTAAACTTTAAAAATATACCCTAAATTGAAGAATTTTGTAAAGGTTGAATAATTATTTCAAAATTAATTATTTAATTAAATTAATTATTAATTATTAATTAATTAATTAATTATTAATTATTTCAAAATCGGATGAAAACTGGCATTTCCAGATTACCTGGCAACCCTGATTACAGCGATAGTTGTGTAGGTGTACTGAGCTGATAAAATATTTAAAAAAAATTAGCCAGAGCAATCATGCTTTTTGCATGTATTTAATCACTTTCGATGAAACAACGCAAAAAGTGCGAATCCCGTACGGGTAGCTGCTACCCCAGGTGTCCCCCGCACCAGGGAAGCCAGATCAACGACTTTTAACGGTACACGCTTATGAAAGAGGAGTGGCCGGCCGAGGAATGATGTAAGCGCCCAAGTGTATCTTTACAAACTATTTATCGCCCAAGCCTCACTCACTTGCCGTCCGTCCTTTGCGCCACAGAATGATAAAATGTGTGATTATGTCACGCAATTAAGGGCTCTTCACCGCTGCAGATTTATTCCTTCCCCAACGTGGCTGCCGTTTTGCGAGCTCTTTTGATATTGGTCGAGTTGCTCATTGCTTGGTTTGTGGTTTTCCTTGGTGAGAAATCAAAAACGAACGGATGTCATTCGTTGCCGTCCTTTGATTTCGTGGTTTTGTTTGTATATGCAACGCCATTTGAAACGGAATATTTAAATCCTCACTAATTATGCTACGTTTTGCTTTAGATTTTATGAAAATGATTACGTTGAAGTACCGATGTTTTAAATTAATTGAATCGAATCAAAATGCTGCATTTCAAACTTCCATTTCTCGACAAAAAATGCACCAATTAGTAACAACTTTTAATTGAAATAACTTTCAACAGTGCACCCAAACTTGACCAGCCAAATTTGCTGACAAATTTGTTAGAAATTGTGCTCTCCTATCCAATGTGACCAGGGATGCCGGGTCGGAATTTGAAAAGTCTGGACTACTGCGTGAAAAAAGTCTGTGCATGTCTGTGAACATACTTTGACCTAAACTCAAGCATCAACAATCGTCTCAAAAAAATGTGATGAGGGGGGGAGGGGTAGTGTTGTCAAAACCATCCTGACTTTCAAAAATCGAATTTTCGCTCCGTTGTTGGGAAATCTGTGTATATCTGTGTCAGATTTAAAAAGTCTGTGTTTGTCTGTGCAGCACAAAATGTCTGGACACAACTTCAACAGTCTGTGAAACACAGACAAATCTGTGTACCTGGCATCCCTGAATGTGACCGATACATTAAGCTCCATGAAGTGTGCATTACACACAAAAAAATTCACGCGTACAACGAGATTCAAACTAAAGTTCTTTGAATGAGAGTCGAACTCTTTACCGCCGTGCCACGCATGCTTGCTGGGCTTGCTTATCGCCGTTTGCACTCTCTTTCTGTATACCTCTCTGCAAGGATGGTGAGATGGTCTTATCATTGATTTGCAGTAGATCGGCAATTCAATGTCATACCCTTGAGATTGCATCGCTTTGCAGTAATCATAGATTTGGGTGTAAATTATTGGACCAGCCAAATAAACTAGTGACCGTTTAAAATTTTTGAGCTAAACACTTCAGTTATAACAGTTATTGCTCAAGTTGACGCTGCTGATTACTGTGCGGCTCTGAGAGCTGTACAACTTTGATCGTTTTGCCTTCCTCACTGAGGTAAGGCTATAATCCTGCTCGAAAAATGAACTTTTTATTGAGAGCTCAGAGACACACCTTCATGTATACTTATCGACTCAGAATCGAAAACTGAACAAATGTCTGTGTGTGTGTGTGTGTGTGTGTGTGTGTTTTTTTTTTTTTTTTTTTTACAAGGTCGGAATCTGCTACCAGACACCTGAGAATTCATTTCTCAGGTAGTGTGGGGTTGGGAAATCAAAAAATGATTTCCCGACCCACTAAACCAGTCCTTGAACGCCGTGCCCTTTTCCCCCCGGGACCACCTTTCGGTATAACTTCGGGGGGAGGCGTTGCATTTTCTGCACTAGTCTACTTACAGGATCCATGCCGGGTACTAGAACCATTTCCTGTTCCACATACATATGAGTCCATGCGAGGGTTTAACCGCGCCCAAGAATCGCGTTGCTTTTGATCGGCTAGTCATATGCAGCCCTCTCCTTGGACCATCGAGACATGTACCGATTTGGTAGAGCCAACCGTCATAACGTGCTCTCCTTCACAGCCACACTCGTGGGTTCTCGACTAGGCTCCTAGTCGTTCCTCCTCTGATCGTCTCTCCATTTCCGCTGGAGAGCCGAAGTGATCTGCGTTACCGCTCCGACGACCGCATTCCACTTGGCGATGTCGCTGCGCATTCTTCGCACCACATTATCCGGGCTGGTGTCTGCTCCGATAATGGCCAGCATTTCGCTTCGCGCTGCCTCGAAACGAGGGCAGGCGAACACCACGTGCTCCGGTGTTTCCTCGCAATCGACGCAGTCCGGACAGAGCGGAGACTCTGCATGTCCGAACCTGTGCAGGTACTTCCTGAAGCAGCCATGGCCCGACAGGAACTGTGTGAGGTGGAAGGTGACCTCTCCGTGCCTTCTGTTCACCCACGCGGATACAGACGGGATCAGCCGATGCGTCCATCTGCCTTTCTCCGTAGTGTCCCACTCGCGTTGCCACCTTGTCAGCGATTCGGCTCTCGCGGCTTCCCGGATACCTCTCGTGCCTCTTCGGGTGTAGCACACGGTGTCCTCTTCTAGTGTGATTCCGATGGGGATCATTCCGGCTATGACACCAACTGCTTCCGACGAGATGGTCCTGTACGCGCTTGCAACCCGCATGGCCATCAGTCTCTGCGTTCTGCCGAGCAGCGCCCGATTTCGCTTCGTCCCCAGCGCCGTCCACCATACCGGTCCGCCGTACCTAAGTATGGACGTCGCGACACTTGCCAAGAGGCGGCGCCTACTGCTCCTGGGTCCAGCGTTGTTCGGCATAATCCTCGACAGTGCCATGATCGCCTTAGCCGCCTTCTCGCAGGCGTAATCGACGTGGCTGTTGAAGTTCAGCCGGTCATCCACCATCACACCGAGGTACTTGAGCGCTCTCTTCGAGTGCACTACGTGTTCCCCAACGTGTATCTGGGCCTGCTGCACCTTTTTGTGGTTACTAACCAGTATCATCTCCGTCTTGTGGTGAGCGATCCGCAGCTTCATCTCGAGCATCCAGTTCTCGATCATGGCGATTGCCTCCATAGCCAGTACTTCGACCTCCTCGACATTTTCGCCGGTTACCGTCAGCACTATGTCGTCTGCAAAGCCAACAATCTTTACGCCGTTGGGTAGCCCCAGTGTCAACACTCCGTCATACATTCCGTTCCACAGTGCTGAACCCAGAATGGATCCCTGCGGAACTCCCGCGGTAACAACAACGGTTTTTTGTCCATCGGCAGTGTCGTAGACCAGCACGCGGTTCTCGAAGTAGCTCTTCAAGATCATGCACAAAGAGTCAGGCACCTTCATTTTGTGCAGCGCTGCTGCTATGGCCGCCCAGCTTGCACTGTTGAACGCGTTCTTGACGTCAATCGTGACTATTGCGCAGCAACGGTTCCCCCTGCGTTTTTTCCTCCGCGCTTCGTCGGCTTTCTCGACCACTTTCCGGATGGCGTCCACCGTGGATCTCCCTTTACGGAAGCCGAACTGCCTCGCTGCTAAGCCATGCTCGCTCTCCGTGTACTTGGTCAGCCGGTTAAGGATGATCCGTTCCAGAAGCTTTCCGAGGGTGTCCAGCAAACATATAGGCCTATACGATGATGGGTCCCCGGTGGTTTGCCTGGCTTTGGCAGCAACACGAGCTTTTGAACCTTCCACGGGTCGGGGAAGTGTCCTTCGTCCAGGCATTTCTGCAGGACTGTTCGAAACCTGTCCGGGAATGCTTGAACCGCCGATTTCAGGGCAAAATTCGGGATTCCATCCGGGCCGGGAGCTTTCTTCACCTTCAATCTCTTCGCTACTGCCACAAGTTCTTCGTTGGTGATCAGATGACCTTCGGCGTTGCTACCCCCTTCGTCGTTGTACGGTGTAGGAGGCCATGTCGTTGGGTCATGTCTTGGGAAGAGCCCTTCCACAATGACCTTCAGCTTGTCGGGACACGTTTCAGCCACCATCGATGGGCCTCTGATCTTCGCCATCGCGACACGATATGCGCTCCCCCAAGGGTTTGCATCAGCGTCTTGGCATAACTCCTTGAAGCAGTTTGTCTTGCTGCATTTGATCGCTTTCTTGAGCGCGGCTTTTGCAGACCGGTACTCCTCTCTGCACTCCTCTCTAGTTGCTTCGGATCTTGCTCTCTGGACTCTTCTTCTGGCGCTAAGGCAACTTGCCCGAAGGGTACCGAGTTCTTCATTCCACCAGTAGGCTGGACGACGACAGTTCCTTGGCTCCAGTCTCCGCGGCATGGTTGTGTCGCATGCTGTCACTAGTTGTGCTGTTAGCACGTCGGCACTCAAGTCTTGGGGACCTTTACACCAATGGAGCGCTTCCACGAAGAGGCCCTCGTCGAAGTACTGCAGCTTCCATTTCCTCCCGTAGGACCGGCTGCTCCTTTCTGGTACAGGGGCTCGTCTCCCGATGCTGTACCGGATCGCTTGGTGATCGCTATGGGTATAGTCTTCACTTACCTTCCAGTTCATGTCGGCCGCCAGCCGCGGGCTACAGAACGTAACGTCGATAATGGACTCACGACCGTCTTTGCGGAAGGTACTGCTGGTTCCGCGATTCGCCAGCCTAACGTCCAGCTTTGCCAGAGCTTCCATTAGGCTATGCCCCCTAGCATTGGTGCATCTGCTACCCCACTCGACCGCCCACGCGTTGAAGTCACCTCCGATAACGATCGAGCTTCGTCCGATCAGTTCGTCGGTCAGACTATCCAGCATCTGCTGAAACTGCTCCAAGGTCCATCTTGGGGGAGCATAGCAGCTACAGAAGAAGGTTCCGTTTACTTTGGCGATCACGAATCCTTCAAACGCCCTCGAGACCACTTCCTGTATGGGGTACCGCCCCATCACGTGTATCGCCGCCATTCTTGCTGTATCCGCGGCCCAGTTTCCGTTGTCGTGTGGAACTCGGTACGGTTCTGCAATAATTGCCACGTCACACCCCGTCTCCGCGGTCGACTGCCACAGCAGTTGCTGTGCAGTGTCGCAGTGATTGAGGTTCACCTGGGACACCTCCATTACTTTTTGCCCGAGGCCAGCTTCTTGTATACCGGGCAATTAAAGCAACCCGTGGCATGGCTATTGCCATCGCCTTCCTTACAGAGCACGCACTTCGGCTTATTTTTGCAGTCTCTTGCCATGTGGCCTTCTCTACCACATCTTCTGCAACTGTTGGTTCGATCGGGACCGTCGCAATTTCTCGCCTGGTGGCCGAAACCCATACAGCGGAAACACCTCGTCATCTGCTGGGTCACTCGAGGAACAGGCCTCAGTGGGCACACCGACCACCCTACTTTGACCTTGCCGGCTTCCAGCAGCTTAGACGCCGAAGGCGTCGATAGTCGGATCGACGCAATTTGCGTGCCGCCGTAGGCTTTCCTCAACCGGATTGCCATCGGTGTCGTACGGTCATCCAGAAGAACGATCAGCGCATCTTCTAGCTCTTCCTCCGTCGTGATCTCGTCCAGGTTCCTGCACTCAATCGTTGTCTCCGGCGATAGCGCCCTTACCTTCGACTCGCAGCCTACGGCTTTCTCGACGAGGGACTTAAAAGCTGAGCTCTTGACCGCGGGGTCATTCTTCAGCTCAAAAAGCATCGCTCCGGTCTGTGTGCGCCTGGTTTTAACCACGTTCTCGCCAAGCTCCTTGAGTTCCGGATCGGTTCGTACTTTCCGGAGGAGGTCTGCGTACGAAACACCTTCCTTCACCTCGACCACCAAAGCCTCGCCTTTGTTACGCTCCCTGCGAAACTTGGGTTTTTGGGTGTCCTCGTTCTGCTTCCCTTTTTTCTTCCGCTTCTTTTTCTTGACCTTCTCCCATTCCTCCTTCCCTGGGTCTGGTTCTGGCTCCTTCGCTGGGTCCGGACTGTCTCCATTCCCCTGCTTCTGCTTCTTTGCGTCCTCCTCCTCTCCAGGCGTTTCCCTGTCCCTTTTAGAGCCTGGGCCGGGCGGCGTTTTCGGTTCTTTCTCCCGTAGCGCTTCCTCCTCCAGTTTTGCGTTCAGCGTTTCTTCGGCTCTTTCAGCTCTGAGCTTCAGTGAATTCCGCGTCACCACCAGCGAGCTGTTTTCGCGCTCTGCGGCATTCATGGCTGCCTTGACTCCATTCACCATCTGCTTGATTCTGGTGTGGACGTTGTTTTTGTCCTTGATAAAATCAAAGAGTTCGTTAACCCTCCTTCTGACCTCCTGCAACGCGGTCCTTCCGAGCAGGACTCCGTCCTGAGGGGTACTGCCGGCGAAGTTCAACAAGGATGACTTGGGAGTCTCCTCTCCAATTACTCCTATCTGCTGACTCGAAGCAGCCGCCTGGTTCACACACTGTGTGTGTGTGTGTGTGTGTGTGTGTGTGTGTGTGTGTGTGTGTGTGTGTGTGTGTGTGTGTGTGTGTGTGTGTGTGTTTTTTTTTTTTTTTTTTTTTTTTTTACAAGGTCGGAATCTGCTACCAGACACCTGAGAATTCATTTCTCAGGTAGTGTGGGGTTGGGAAATCAAAAAATGATTTCCCGACCCACTAAACCAGTCCTTGAACGCCGTGCCCTTTTCCCCCCGGGACCACCTTTCGGTATAACTTCGGGGGGAGGCGTTGCATTTTCTGCACTAGTCTACTTACAGGATCCATGCCGGGTACTAGAACCATTTCCTGTTCCACATACATATGAGTCCATGCGAGGGTTTAACCGCGCCCAAGAATCGCGTTGCTTTTGATCGGCTAGTCATATGCAGCCCTCTCCTTGGACCATCGAGACGTGTACCGATTTGGTAGAGCCAACCGTCATAACGTGCTCTCCTTCACAGCCACACTCGTGGGTTCTCGACTCCTGTGACCATCGAGACGTGTACCGATTTGGTAGAGCCGGCCATCATAACGTGCTCTCCTTCACAGCCACACTCGTGGTTTTTCGACTAGGCTCCTATTCGTTCCTCCTCTGATCGTCTCTCCATTTCCGCTGGAGAGCCGAAGTGATCTGCGTTACCGCTCCGACGACCGCATTCCACTTGGCGATGTCGCTGCGCATTCTTCGCACCACATTATCCGGGCTGGTGTCTGCTCCGATAATGGCCAGCATTTCGCTTCGCGCTGCCTCGAAACGAGGGCAGGCGAACACCACGTGCTCCGGTGTTTCCTCGCAATCGACGCAGTCCGGACAGAGCGGAGACTCTGCATGTCCGAACCTGTGCAGGTACTTCCTGAAGCAGCCATGGCCCGACAGGAACTGTGTGAGGTGGAAGGTGACCTCTCCGTGCCTTCTGTTCACCCACGCGGATACAGACGGGATCAGCCGATGCGTCCATCTGCCTTTCTCCGTAGTGTCCCACTCGCGTTGCCACCTTGTCAGCGATTCGGCTCTCGCGGCTTCCCGGATACCTCTCGTGCCTCTTCGGGTGTAGCACACGGTGTCCTCTTCTAGTGTGATTCCGATGGGGATCATTCCGGCTATGACACCAACTGCTTCCGACGAGATGGTCCTGTACGCGCTTGCAACCCGCATGGCCATCAGTCTCTGCGTTCTGTCGAGCAGCGCCCGATTTCGCTTCGTCCCCAGCGCCGTCCACCATACCGGTCCGCCGTACCTAAGTATGGACGTCGCGACACTTGCCAAGAGGCGGCGCCTGTGTGTGTGTGTGTGTGTGTGTGTGTGTGTGTGTGTGTGTGTGTGTGTGTGTGTGTGTGTGTGTGTGTGTGTGTCTGTATTTATGTGCCCAAAATTCTTGCCAAGTTTTCTCAGCACTGGCTGGACCGGTTTTGATCAAACCGGTTGCATTCGACTTGGTTTAGGGTCCCAAACATTGCTATTGAATTGTTTGAAGTTTCGATTAGTAGTTCAAAAGTTACATATAAAAATGTGTTTTCACATATATCCGGATCTCACTTATATGCATGAAAACTATGTCCGGATCCATCATCCAACCCATCGTTGGTTAGGTTATCAAAAAACCTTTCCAACGAGTCCAAAACATTGAAGATCTGGCAACCCTGTCTCGAGTCTACTTTTTTATTCCGGATCTAAAAAATAGATGAAATTTGTGTCCAACCCCATAATTTCACCCATTGTTGGTAATGAGTGAGAAAGGCTCCAACCACATAGGTGGATTAAGTAAGTTTTTTTTTTTTTTTGTTAAAAAAAGGTGAGGGTGCCTAAAAACATTTCGTAATAAATTTCTTGATAGATTTTGTGCCAAAAAAATGTGTAATTTAACATTTTCAGAAAGAAATCATCTTTATCTGTGTACTTTCATTTTGCCTTCCTCACTGAGGTAAGGCTATAATCCTGCTCTAAAAATGAACTTTTTATCAAAAGCTCGAAGACCCACCTTCATGTGTACATATCGACTCAGAATCGAAAACTGAACAAATGTCTGTGTGTGTGTGTGTGTGTGTGTGTGTGTGTGTGTGTGTGTGTGTGTGTGTGTGTGTGTATGTATGTATGTGTCAAATATTCTTGCCAATTTTTCTCAGCACTGGCTGAACCGATTTTGATCAAACTGATTGCATTCGACTTGGTTTATGGTCCCATACATCGCTATTGAATGGTTTGAAGTTTCGATAAGTAGTTCAAAAGTTATGTATAAAAATGTGTTTTCACATATATCCGGATCTCATTTATATGCATGTAAACGATGTCCGGATCCATCATCCAACCCATCATTGGTTAGTTAATCGAAAAACCTTTCCAACGAGTCCACATCATTGAAGATCTGGCAACCCTATCTCGAGTTATGACCACTTAAGTGATATTTATGTACTTTTTTGAAGCCGGATCTCACTTAAATGCATGTAAACGATGTCCGGATCCATCATCCGACCCATCGTTGGTTAGGTAATCGAGAGACCTTTCCAACGAGTCCACATTATTGAAGATCTGGCAACCCTGTCTTGAGTTATGACCACTTAAGTGATATTTATGTACTTTTTTGAAGCCGGATCTCACTTAAATGCATGTAAACGATGTCCGGATCCATCATCCGACCCATCGTTGGTTAGGTAATCGAGAGACCTTTCCAACGAGTCCACATCATTGAAGATCTGGCAACCCTGTCTCGAGTTATGACCACTTAAGTGATATTTATGTACTTTTTTGAAGCCGGATCTCACTTAAATGCATGACGATGTCCGGATCCATCATTCGATCCATTGTTGGTTAGGTAATTGAGAGACCTTTCCAACGAGTCCACAACATTGAAGATCTGGCAACCCTATCTCGAGTTATGACCACTTAAGTGATATTTATGTACTTTTTTGAAGCCGGATCTCACTTAAATGCATGTAAACGATGTCCGGATCCATCATCCGACCCATCGTTGGTTAGGTAATCGAGAGACCTTTCCAACGAGTCCACATCATTGAAGATCTGGCAACCCTGTCTAGAGTTATGACCACTTAAGTGATATTTATGTACTTTTTTGAAGCCGGATCTCACTTAAATGCATGACGATGTCCGGATCCATCATTCGATCCATTGTTGGTTAGGTAATTGAGAGACCTTTCCAACGAGTCCACAACATTGAAGATCTGGCAACCCTATCTCGAGTTATGACCACTTAAGTGATATTTATGTACTCACTTAAATGCATGTAAACGATGTCCGGATCGATCATCCGACCCATCGTTGGTTAGGGAATTGAGAGACCTTTCTAACGAGTCCACATCATTGAAGATCTGGCAACCCTGTCTCGAGTTATAACCACTTAAGTGATATTTATGTACTTTTTTGAAGCCGGATCTCACTTAAATGCATGTAAACGATGTCCGGATCCATCATCCGACCCATCGTTGGTTAGGTAATCGAAAATCCTTTCTAACGAGTCCACAAAATTGATGATCTGGCAACCCTGTCTCGTGTTCTGACCACTTAAGTTATATCTGTGTACTTATTTTTCTGGACCTAAAAAAAATAGCTGAAATATGTGTCTAAACCACTCATATTACCCATTGTTGATAAAAAGTGAGGAAGGCATCAACCACATAGGTGGATTAAGTTAGTTTTTTGCACATAAAAAGGTTAATTAACAACTTTAAATTTTCAATAATACTCCGTAGCTCCATAATTTCACAGTCTCGTTAAGAAAGTCATGTAAACATTAAATGCATCATCCCGACGGCGCCACAAAGCTCACGTGCCCTTGGGGATGCAACGCAATTGAAGGTCGACCATCCAGCCGTTCTCAAGGGTGCACGCTCTTCCGCTCCAACATCCGATCACCACAATACCAGTCGCAAAACGCACAGAAGGCAGGCAAAAGCAAAACAACATCAACTTTCACCCTCTGGCGGCGGAGTTCGCCGACGTCTGCCGTAATGTTCCGGACTGTTGAGAAGGGCTCCACGAGCTCCAGAAACAGTCGTGTAGAATCGCAATGGAACGTAAGCCAACCGAAGCTATTACGCCATTTTCCGAGGTTGAGGACATTTTTTCACCCGCCCACCTCTTGACTTTCTTTGAACTTGCAACTAAAACATTTATTTTATTTCATGTTTCCGCCAGCCTTCCAGCGAACCGTTATGAGAGTGTTTTTTATTTCATTTATTTTTCTGCTTTCAAAGGGACCCACTTGTACTCCACAGAGAGGCAAAGTGTTTTTAATGCGCTCTCATTAGTATAGAAATAGAAGTGATTAAGAACAAATTAGTGCGATAGGCAGAGCGCATTTGAACTGTTATAAAATGAGAACTCTATCATAAATTCACAATATTTCGAGTTGTTTAATATTTTAAGTGACATTCTTTCTTCTTTTTGGTCATAATTTATTTCTAGAAGTCGATCCTGGAATCGTTGTAATGATTTTTGATTTTTGTAAACAATTTTGAAAAGTTCGTTTTCCCCGCTCAATTGATTACAAAAAAGTGTTTACTCCGACGATGCTCAACAGTTTTGGTCATTTTTTAAAATATCTGCGAGGCTGAAAAATTCCCAATATTGCTAAGTCTAAATTGAAGCTGGATATGCACCCCAGTTACAACTCTCCGGTAAATTTCATTACAAATCAGCAGCCTAAAGTTATGCACCCTCCAAAACGCACCTTCTGTCTCGATGGAATCCAAATACAGGTCGCATCATCGCACGACGCACTGCCCCCGTCAGACAGACGGACGGAAGGGCGATCCAAAAATTTGCAATTATGATTTATTTGATTGACCATCCACAGCTCGACCGAACTCCATCGATGTTGTCAGACAGGCCGGCATCTGATGGAAAGCAACAGTCAACGGCGGGAAATTCAATCGGAAATCCGTGCGCTGTAGCAATGTTCCTGTTCCTGGGTACCGTTATGTGTTGTCCACATGGAATGACCTATTATGAGAAAAGAGCCAGATGCCTGGATGGCCGTTAACCGGACCTGGATAATGTGCACAATGTGAGGAGTCGGGACCGGATCAACCATCGCTCGCACGAGGGTAAATTTTATCGAGGAAAAGGTTTTTCGATTAAAATTCCACTCATTTTTTCATCCTTTAGGGTGGGGATGATATGTTCAGGTTGGCGGTGAAAAGTGGAAAAATTCCTGTATCGATAACCCCCTGGATATTCAATAAAAATAACATGATAAAACAACAAAACTCTGTCAACTTATATGAAATTTTGATTTTAATTTTAAATAATGCATCCTTATTACAAAATTATCACAAATCATATACATGTACATAGGGTGAGAGGGTGTAACATGCACCTTCAAAAGTAAAACTGTAATTTCTCAACCATAACAGCATATTTTGAAAGAATTTGGTTATATGTTCTAACTAAACTATTATTCTTCATCGGCTATATGAAAAATGTATTGAAAAATCACAACATTGTTCAAAAATAACACTTGTCGAAAAATATTTCAAATTCATTTTAGGCAATTATGCGGGCCAATATGCACCACAACTTTGGAGCAAAATGCCAGATGCCTACCGAAAATTAAAAATGTGGTATTTTTTAAAGGAATTGTCAATTTAGTCTAATGACCATAAATATTACCTTATTGTCTGTGAACATGTTGGTAAACTTTCATACGTTTCTGTAATATTTTGTTTGGTTTTTTTTGTAGTTATCAGGTATATTTGGGTAATTCTCCGCCAACTCACACAGCAGTTGCCCCACCCGCGACAGACACGGACGACGAAACAAAGAGAAAAGCAAAAAGTAGGGGGAGAGGGGGTAATATGCACCCCCTAAGGGAAAACTGTGATTTCTCAACCATTACAGCATTACTGTGGAAGAATTTTGTTCGATGTTCTAAAACAACTATTATTCTTCGTCATCCATGTAAAAAAAGTCTTAAAAACCTATAAATTGTTCAAAAATATCAAATTTAAAACATTGGGGCAAAATGCACTACAACAACGGGGCAAAATGCACCACAACATAATCATTCAATGAAAATTAGATGAAAACACAACATTTTAAAGTTTTGCAAATAACTTGAGCTGTTTTTATACTGCGATGCTCAAATTTTTCCAGCATGGTTTAGCAATGTTAAGCATCCAATTTCTATGATTTTTTCCCCGTAAAATTCTTCCAAATACCGAGAAAAGCAGGAGGTGCATTTTGCCCCGGGGGTGCATATTACCCCCTCTCCCCCTAACTTTTTCAAAACTTTTTTTCGTCAAATCGCGATAACTCGTGACGTTTATAAGCAAACCCCTTATGTTTATATATCAACATTTTTGTAATTGTCTACAACTTTGTAGAACATTATTACACTCTAAAAAATAACCATGCAAAGTTAGAAAAAACACGAAATTTTAAAATGAAAAATTTTGTTCTAAATGAAAATTGTCGATGAAAAATACGTTTTTTTCGGAATTCTGAGTACGCCATCAAATCGGGCGTAGAATTTCACATAAAAGTCCCTTTGACACCAAATTTCTATCTCATCACCGTTTAAGGCTGCAAATTATTAAAAAACACCATTTTTTTCGCGTGCTCAAAAATGGAAGGGGTCGTACCGCCCCTCCGTCACTATATATAAAAAAACTGACCTCGGATTCGTGATCAGGGACAAAAGTTACCCCTTAGGACAAAGTTTCACGCAAATCAAAGAGGGGTCGGGGCAACTGCTATGTGAGTTCGCGGAGAAATACCCATAGTTAAAAATACTTAACTGAAGCATCATAATTGAAGTTTGAATAATTGATGAATGAAATAGTCAGAATTGTTCAAAAGAGTTGAGATTTCATTTTTTTGTTCAAAGGTTATGAAATAGTGCTTAAAATATTGAAAAATTGTGAAAAATGCTCGTCGGCGTCGGTGGCTCCGACTCCGACTCCGACCTACCAACTCTAGCCGACTCCGACTCCAGCTTTCAACAAATGGTAGGCTCCGACTCCACATATTTTTAAATGTTTCAAAAGTTAGTTAACTATTATTTTTAAAACATGGATAAATAGGATCTGGGTGCGGAATAGTGGTTCGCAAAACGGCCTCAATTTTGAACTGTCAAAGTGGAACCAATTTACCGTTTACCAAAAGTAGAGAGTATTGTTATCGATCATTAAAAATTGTTTTTTTTTTTTGCAAGAATGAAAAATTTGTGGCTTTTGAGGGCCTGGAGTTGAAGTCAAGAAATCTCAAGAAAGCAAAATTTTCCACCAAAAAAATGTCAAAAACTAGACAAAATATAACACATATTACTGATTATAAAACATCTCATTTACCAGTAAGACAGAAGTCATGCTTGAGCTTGAACAGCCTCCTACTTTAAAGATGTAAACAAAGAGGGATCATTCGAAAATCACGTTACGCATTCTCTCTATTCACCACCCAGAATAGGATTATTTAAATACTCTCTAAATGTCATGTTTTTCTCAAGGAAAATAAGTTCGAATCACAAAACGGAAAAAAAGTTTAAAGGTTACAAGTTTCATACGTTATGGAAACAGAAATCAATTAATATCTTCAGTTTTAGAGGCATTTTGAGAAAAAAAAGTTTGGAAGTAAATTTGGATTTATTAACTTAACCTCAAATTTGTAATTGATTTATTCAAAGCTAATAAATTTAAATATTGAATTGTACTTTTTGAATGAATAATTAAAAGAAACCTGGCCTTAATGATCGATTGAACATTAAAATTCAATTTGCTCACTTTCAGGCTGACATTTATAAGTAGCACAGTGACATTCACATTGTTTTTTAAATGACAATTTTAAACGAAATTTTTTTTTGTTTTTTTAGGGCGTACATGGACATTACGTCATGGCTGAAGGAGATTATTATTGCAAATCAATGTATCTAAACAATTTCTTCATGGAAAGGACGCTTAAGGGGTCCTTTTCAAATATCCGTGACCTGGAAAATATTTTACCCTGGGAATTTTTAATTTGTTTTAATTTTAAAATTTTATATATTTTGAAAAGGAGGCGCACGATACTTCGTGAATCTTCACCTAAAACAAATCTTTATGAATGATCTTGCGCCTCCATAAACCAAATATATGAAAATAGAATAAAAAAACAAATATCCACAAGTAAAATAAATCTAGGTCACGGATATTTCATTTTTTTGATTTGCAATGATAATCGCCTTCCGTCATATTGGCGTGGGACATACAGTATGTAAAAATTCTTACCGGTTAATTATATTTTGATTTTGACTTTTTTGAATAATATTTGAAAAACTAATTAAAATCCTATAATTATTTCTATACATTTTTTATAAGTTCCTTTTTGTACTGAAATCTTGTAATTTATTCAACGATAATTTGCAACGATATCAAAATAGTTTACCTAAGACAACATCAACATTCAATGATTATTTCAAAATTAGTTGCAACTTGTTTTGATATTTTTTGTTAGTTTCAATTATTTTAAATGCAACACTTTGATTTTCTTGTACTCAGTTATAAACAAAATGCGCATGTTGAGTTCCAAGTAATAGATTGTTATAATCGTTGATTATTTGTTAGATGAGTTATACTGTCAGTGACTATTTTTCGATTTCCGAAAACAGTGATTACTATTTTTAATCTTTTTATGTACCTCGTTTTTTTTTCCTGAAAAATGATTCACTTAAAACCTCCAAGACATTCGCTATCGAAGTAAAAGATGACTGTGTGTGTACTTTTTCAGAAAGAACTGGATGAAATTTGGTCACATAAATATAGGCAAAAGAAAGCAGTCAAGAATCAATCAGATATTTGTGACTACATAACCAATATATTTTATTATTTTTAGAGTTATGATGCTACATACTTGGGTAAAAGGTTATCATTTTGTGATTTTAGTAAAATAACACAATTAGAGCTTTCCAATCACAATAAAAAGCTTCAAAAACATAATGGCATCTGATAAATCTCTAAAAAAAATAAAAAAAAAATGGCGACGCAGTGCATGCGACTTAAAAAAACAATTAAAAATGTAAGAAGTTTTGTAAATTAAGCTGTTATATAGGAAATACTGAACAATAAAAAAAACATATTTTTTGTTGAATTTAAGATAACTCCGACTCCAACTCCGACTCCGGATTATCAGAAATCTTCGGCTCCGACTCCGACTCCAGCTCTTAAAATTTAGCCGACTCCGGCTCCGACTCCGACTCCAGCTGTTCGAGTTTTGACGACTCCGACTCCGACTCCGACTCCAGGTCCCCAAAAAGACCCGACTCCACCGACTCCGGCTCCGACTCCGACTCCGACTCCACAGCCCTGATTTTGACATTCTACTTTCGTTCGTTTCAAATACAAGCGATTGAGTGCTACGCAAAGTCACTCACACAGCCATCTCTCAAAATACATTCGCTCAGAGAACGGTCGTTTGACATTCTACCGAGATTCTCACCCATGATCGCATTGAAATAATGATGATTTTGTTGTTTTTTTTAAATTTTGATGCCGGTGTGCTCTTTTGTTCTATCTAGATAGGAATCTCAGCAAGCTTAGTACAAGAGAGCTCACGGGCATCGATAAACCGTCATCAGGGGTGACATTGGATCTGGGGTCAGCAATTTTGTATGACCCAATCTACCCCTCCAGACCAATGGTCACCCCTGATCACGGTAGTCAAATATGTAAGCCAAGACCGGTTTGTTCACTTTTGTTTGCCAAACCTTTCGAAAACTATGCAGCATGGAGTCTGGATTCATTTGATTACTTTTCATGAGATGTCATCGGAATGTTTGCAACCAATTTTCATAAACTCCCCTCGGCTTGACAAACCACATATGCACCCTACTGGGACAAAGTAATTTGCTTTCGCCCTCCTGTAGCGAAACTTCCTGTCGGTTGGATGCAACAGGACAAAGCAAGGTATTGATTTAATATTAATTCCGTTTCAAATTCGTCGTCACTAGCTAGCCGCTGGTGGGGGAGGTCAATTTCCATGCACCAATAATGGCGCACTCATACAAGCACAAAATTGAGCGTCACGGGCCATTGATTGAATATTGAGATTCTGCCCGTGTGAACACCGGAAATGTGGAACCGGAATCAGCGTTGCTGTAGCTTGCAGCAATCCTCAACACGGTTCACGTTTAGTGAACATGAACTCTCACAGGTTGCCGGTCATTGATTTTGCACGCTCGTGTTAAAAGATCGTCAGCTGTGTGCTATTTTGTGACAACGACCATTTAGTACTATTCGAGAAAATCGATTTTTAAAGTTTGATGATAAATATTTTCAAAACTATGAATGGTAGAGCCAAACTTTTTGAAGCAATCGGTTCGTATACTATCGCTTAACAAACGCTCCAAGTTTCATCTAATTTGGTTACACCAGTTAAAAGATACAGTAAATTATGTAATCAAAAATCTGAAAAGCACGTGTCACAAGTGTATTTCGAAAGTAAAATTGTACTACGTGTCACAAGTGTGCACAGAATTTCCATACAAACTACAATAGATTTAAATCAATAGTTTAACCGATTTAATCAGTATATCATAAACAAAAGATTGCATTGCCTTCAGAAAATGTGTATACATAAAACATAAATTTGTGAAAAACAAGAAAAAAATTCCACATTTTCCAACAACATGTATGACGTGTCACAAGTGTACACGATCATTTTGATGATAAATTGGTCTATGTCACAAGTGTGTATTGCGATATCCGGGAAACGGAAGCGAGTTTCCAAAATCGGGTTAAAGCATCTTGTAGTGTTTATTAAGTAGAGCAAAACATCATCATTAACTCATTTTCGACCAAAATGGTCTATGTCACAAGATAGCACACAGCAGACGTGATGGAGAAAATGGAAACACACGCACACACAGAAAAAAAAGAAAAAATAATTTTGTAAGGTTGAATTTTTTTGTTGAATTTCACCTCATTTTTGAGCAAATCTACATAAAAAGTGTGTGAAAATGTAAACCTGATGAAAATTCATCAGTTACATCAGTTTTTGATGTAACATTACACATTTTTTTCGACACAAAATCTGTCCCTATTTCCTGATGAATATTACCATCATTTTTTTCTGTGCATGCTACTGTCAGTTATTAACAATCAATGATTGTTATTAAACGTGAAAGCCTTGACATACACGCATCTGGAGAGTAATTATCATAATTTCTGCATCAAGCTTCAATTGCTTGCCCTTACAGTGTCGGTGTTTATACATGGATCAACAAGCTCTATGCACTAACTCAATACTCAATACTCAACTAATCCTGGGTTTGTTCAAACAAACACAGCAAAAATACTCAATTACTCAACTTTGCAGGCATGATGCAACGACAAGGTCCAGTCATTCTGGCAGCAGCATTCAACCGAAATCATTCACCTCAGTTGATTTTTATAGCACACATAAATTGCCTCCCCGTGGTCAAACAAGTGAACCTACACATCACGCGCCTTTACCCCTCATAAATGTCATCGATATCACTGAAATCTTGCAATTTATAATTTTATTTGTGGCGCAATGCCCTCCCTACACATTACACACCAAAAGTCATACATTCAATAAGTGCCAGAAGTACAGAGTACTTGTACCTTTTTTGTGTCTATTATGCGAAATCTTTTTATTGTTATTGTTTCAATTACACATAGGTCCAGTTTGCATACTAGTTCAACTATAGAGACAACAACCCTAATATATTAGAGTGAGAGGTTATGTTTATGCATATTGTTACAAAAAGGTTTCCAACTCGGTCTCCAACTTTTCAGTCAACTCTCTGCTGGAGCAAAAAGACGTACCTCTGCCAACCTCATAAAAAGAACAGCACCGTTTGTTCGTGCTTTATCGGACCCATATCGAATTGTTGTCCCATGTTTTATGGGTCGATTCACGGTGCGAGCTGACATTCGGCTCCTAAAACCACCAACTTCATCCAGAACTAGGGGAGATGGGGGTAAGACGACCACCCTAAGGGAGAAGTCTTATAAAATTTACACAACAGATTATTTTGATCTCAAATTACGTACATATTGTTCTACTAGTAGTCCATTATAGAAATGACATAAATTAGTTGGTCTAAAAACCAATTTTCAATACTTTTCAGCAATTTTAAAAAAATAATTGAAATCGTATATATATGAAATACACGGGGTAAGACGGTCAGTGCTATAAATAACTTAATAACTTTGCTAAATCCACCCAAATACCTAAATGGTTGGTTGAACAGACTTCTCTGAACATCATAACTATTTTGGTTGAAAAAAGCTAGTTTCAAATGTGAAGAAAAATGCTGTTTGAAAAATTTCCTATTTTGGCTCAGTGAATTTCATATTATTGCGACCACATTTTATGAAAAATTGTGAATTTCTACTACAAAACAAACACAATTTGATGCAAAATTATTAGTTTGTGTGTTTCGATTAGAATAAGTAAATCAAAATTATGTAAACAATATTAAATTTGCGATTTTTATGAAAAGCTTGATAGGATTTCATACTATTCAATGAGTTTTGCTATATCACAGTAAAGAATGTTGTCGAAACGGTAGTTTACAGCATTTTGATTAAAAATGAATAGTTTTATTGAAAATGCTTTACCTTATCTACAAATAGGTCCTAATAGTCAAAAAACCGTCAAAAATATAACCTATATCAAATAAAATTTACAAATTACGGGTGGCCGTCTTACCCCCGGAGGAGGTGGCCGTCTTGCCCCCAAATAAATTTTTTTTAAACATTTTTTGCAAATAGTTCATTGCATTTTTTAAACTTTTCAGAGGGACATAATCTAGAGAAAACTTCAATTTAACATGAAAAAATATTTAAAGACAGGAAAACATATTGTTATCTAACACAAATGCCTGAGTTGTAATTCATGAAAATTACATCCATTTTCAAGTTCAAAAATTATTTGTTTATTTTAAGCTATTTTTATACTATTTCAAACAATATGTTTGGCAATGGTGACTCCCTATGCATTGTTTAGCATGATGAACAGTATTGCTAAACATTTTAGTTATATTCATTAGTATACTTATTAAAACAGTGGGGTGGCCGTCTTACCCCCAGCTCCCCTACTCTGTGCTCTGGGCGAAAAGTGGTAGGCTCTACGAAAGGCCACCTCATGAGATGAGGAACGGGACAAGACTGAACGGACCATTAAGTACACAAATTTATGCACTTTGGCAATAAAGATATCGGGACTCGCCCAAGAGTTCGGACCTTTGCGACGTTTTTTTGGACCTCGGGAAGCAATGAGACCATCGTCATCACGGGGAATACTTTGCTGGCATTGCATTGGTGGCACGCGTTTGGGTGGTTACGTTTTTTGTCTTGTAGGGTAAAATTTATCTGGAATCATCATTTTATAATTTTTAAATATAAGGGACCATTCATAATCCACGTGGACACTTTTTTGTAAATCTCACATTTGGAATTTGGGCTCATGAGGTTTCAATAAATTTAAAATCAATTTCAAGTAGGTACATAGTTTGTTTTGAAAACAATCAATATGTATTCGCTCACTAAACAACGTTATCGAACTTTTTGTGAACTTTAACCTATAAGTCAATGCTTTCACCATGAAACATCTTCGCTGAAAGCGGAAAATTACCAAGTTTAGTCCTTCGGTAGACTGAAGCAAAAACATTTTCTTTCTGCCTCTGCCCGACTCATTCGGTTATCTGATTGGCGGCAAGGGAGTCATTTGGGAAATTATCACCACATCAACAAACAGCAACAAAAAAATCAAAACCATTTCCAATCTGTGGCAGTCGCACTATCCATCACTGTCGACAATTCGAGCAAAGTTCTAAGCGGGTTGGGAAAAGGGCTGACGAAATTTTCCAATTTTCCTTAGCCTGGCACATTCTTACACAGCTTCTTGTAACGCTTTTCCATGCAACTATTGATTTCCTGCAAGCAGAATTCGTGCCAACGAAAACAAACGATCCCATCGTGTGGAGATCATTTATCACGCCGAAGAATTCAATTTCAAAAGACGAGTGAAGGAAAATTTGGCGTGACTGGAGCAAACACTTCTGGTTCAACCATTCCCCCACCCAATGTTAAGTGGGGAAGGCGGGGCAACTCAACCCAAATATTTTTTTTTTCTTTCGCTGATGGTTGGTGGGAGATTTGAACTTGCTGTTCTGATTGGAAATTGAAAGCAGCTGACGAACGTCTGGTGGTGACAAAACGTTGAAAGCAATTTGCTGGCAATGCTTCTGGCTTTTGCCAAAAATATGATTGATGAGTGGTCGAACTGGGGGGATGTTCAGAACTGAGCTTTAACTTCTCTCATTTGGAGAAAATTTTACATAAATAAAAAAAAACATTGCAAGAATGATTACGATTTTGAAAACAGGATACATGATGTCAGGTGAAAAATTTCTAGAGTATTAAGGTGCCAAATAGAAACTAATGTTACTACCTTAGTTTAACCCAGAGTTATTGTATGTTAATCATTAGATTTTTAATGTGACAGTAAAATAATTAACACTCAGATCGTTCTCAAATATTTTTTTATTAAATTTTTCTGTAAATCAACAATAAAAAATCAATTCCTACCTCATTATGCTTGTTGGATGTCGATAATACTTTACAAAAATATTACTTACACGTGAAAGCTAAATAAAAAAAATCGCTCACAGTACCGAAAACAAACAATAAAAAAAAAATCTTCCAAAATATTAAGATCTCCTCTTCCTTGCATCTACCTAGCTAACATTCTAGTACCTTATCACTTAGAACAACCTATTACGCACTAACATTGACGGAGAAGGAAGCCAGTGCGTCACCTTGGCGTGTGACCACCCGCACCTGGTACTGGCCAATGTCCTCGAACGAGCACTTGGCAATGGTGAAGGTGTACTTGTTGTCCTTCTTCACGAACCGGTACCGGTTGGAGGACTCGTTGATCGGCTCGCCGTCCTTGTACCACTCGAGTTTGGTCGGAGAGTCGTACGTCTCGCAGGTGAACACGGCCTTCGCACCGTCCAGCACACTCAACGAGGCCGGGAACTTGGCGAAGGTCGGCGTGTCCTTCTGCTCGCTGCTCGACAAAACCGTAATGGTACAGGAACTGAAGCTCTCTCCGCCCTTGTTGAACGCCTCGCACGTGTACGTACCGGCGTCCTCGGGGAAGATTTCAGGAATATGCAGCGAGTAAACGTCGCCGTCGTTCAGATATTCAAAGTCGGGGGTGTTTTTGATTTCGCGATTGTCGTGCAGCCAGATCACGTTGAACGGATCCGGGCAGGAAATGTTGCAAACGATCGTTACTTCCGAGCCGTCCTTGTAGTAACCGGACTCGGCGTGCTTGTTGATGATCGGGGCCTTGGACGAGCCACCCTTCTTTTCCGGTCGGGCAGTGCCAGCTGGTCCCTCTGTTGAAAGAGCAATATTAGTAATTCTTCTCGGACTACCTTATTCAACTCACTCTTCACATCGAGCACACACTGCGTTGAGGTTTCTCCCATGGAGTTCTTCGCTGTGCACACGTACGTGCCAGAGTCCTCCGGGAACAATTCGTTGATTCGAAGGCTAGCGATGCCGGATTTGTACTTGATGTCAATAACAGCCGAAGAGGTCAGCTTCTTGCCGTTCTTGGTCCATACGATCTGAGGCAGCGGATCGCCGCTAACGTGGCAGTTCAGCTGCAGTGGTTCGCCGTCGGACGCGACAACGTCCTTCAGTTTTCTGGTGAAGTCCGGTGGGCACATCATGCTGTCCGATTTCAGTGCTGTTAAAAAGGAAAAAAAAAATACATTAGCAAGGTCTACGACAAGCTTTCTCCAGTTGACAACATACGCAATAGCTCGCGGGTCGACTGGCGGGATCGTGCATCTGGAGGTCCGAGTTGTTTCGATGGAGCGGCCTTGGCTTCCGGTTTCTTTATCGATTTCTTGCCATCAGCCTTCGGCTGTGGATGATCAAACTGGCGGCGGCGATCTTCAACGATAACGACGCAGCTGGTTTCAGCCTTTCCAAGCGGGTTGACGGCAACGCACTTGTACTCGCCCGAATCGTCAACCTTGGTGTCGATGATCTCCATCGTTACAACGCCATCGGTGTGCGTCATAGCGTACTCGAATCGGCTGAGCTCGCGTCCATTCTTGAACCACTTGACGGTTGGCACAGGCTTTCCGCTAAGACAACACAACAGCTTGCAGGTATCTCGCAGCTGCATGACACGAGGACGCAGAGCAAAGGTGAACACCGGAGCGGCATCGGATTCTTCCTGCCACATTGGCCGTGGGCTTGGTTCACGCTTTCTGACGGTGAGAG